>NC_054888.1:27100286-27177786 GCF_018320785.1 Cheilinus undulatus | reverse complement strand
GTATCAGGAATTAGACCCAGCCCTACTAGAGTAGTGCACTATGAGGATGGAGTATCAGGAACTAGACCCAGCCCTACTAGAGTACTACAGCAGTTATTATGAGGATGGAGTATCAGGAACTAGACCCAGCCCTACCAGAGTACTACAGCAGTTATTATGAGGATGGAGTATCAGGAATTAGACCCAGCCCTACTAGAGTACTACAGCAGTTATTATGAGGATGGAGTATCAGGAATTAGACCCAGCCCTACTAGAGTAGTGCACTATGAAGTTTGGAGAGAGTATCAGGAACTAGACCCAGCCCTACTAGAGTACTACAGCAGTTATTATGAGGATGGAGTATCAGGAATTAGACCCAGCCCTACTAGAGTAGTGCACTATGAGGATGGAGTATCAGGAACTAGACCCAGCCCTACTAGAGTAGTGCACTATGAGGATAGAGTATCAGGAACTAGACCCAGCCCTACTAGAGTACTACAGCAGTTATTATGAGGATGGATTATCAGGAATTAGACCCAGCCCTACTAGAGTACTACAGCAGTTATTATGAGGATGGAGTATCAGGAATTAGACCCAGCCCTACTAGAGTAGTGCACTATGAAGTTTGAAGAGAGTATCAGGAACTAGACCCAGCCCTACTAGAGTAGTGCACTATGAGGATAGAGTATCAGGAACTAGACCCAGCCCTACTAGAGTACTACAGCAGTTATTATGAGGATGGATTATCAGGAATTAGACCCAGCCCTACTAGAGTGCTACAGCAGTTATTATGAGGATGGAGTATCAGGAACTAGACCCAGCCCTACTAGAGTGCTACAGCAGTTATTATGAGGATGGAGTATCAGGAACTAGACCCAGCCCTACTAGAGTGCTACAGCAGTTATTATGAGGATGGAGTATCAGGAACTAGACCCAGCCCTACTAGAGTACTACAGCAGTTATTATGAGGATGGAGTATCAGGAATTAGACCCAGCCCTACTAGAGTAGTGCACTATGAGGATGGAGTATCAGGAACTAGACCCAGCCCTACTAGAGTAGTGCACTATGAGGATAGAGTATCAGGAACTAGACCCAGCCCTACTAGAGTGCTACAGCAGTTATTATGAGGATGGAGTATCAGGAACTAGACCCAGCCCTACTAGAGTGCTACAGCAGTTATTATGAGGATGGAGTATCAGGAACTAGACCCATCCCTACTAGAGTACTACAGCAGTGTACTATAAGGATAGAGTATCAGGAATTAGACCCAGCCCTACTAGAGTACTACTGCAATGTACTATGAGGATGGAGTATCAGGAATTAGACCCAGCCCTACTAGAGTACTACAGCAGTGTACTATGAGGATGGAGAGAGTATCAGGAATTAGACCCAACCCTACTACAGTACTACAGCAGTGTACTATGAGGATAGGGAGAGTATCAGGAATTAGACCCAGCCCTACTAGAGTACTACTGCAATGTACTATGAAGATGGAGTATCAGGAATTAGACCCAGCCCTACTAGAGTACTACAGAAGTGAACTATGAGGATGGGGAGAGTATCAGGAATTAGACCCAGCCCTACTAGAATAGTGTATATGAGGATGGAGTATCAGGAATTAGACCCAGCCCTACTAGAGTAGTGAACTATGAGGATGGAGAGAGTATCAGGAATTAGACCCAGCCCTACTAGAGTAGTGCACTATGAGGATGGAGTATCAGGAACTAGACCCAGCCCTACTAGAGTACTACAGCAGTTATTATGAGGATGGAGTATCAGGAACTAGACCCAGCCCTACCAGAGTACTACAGCAGTTATTATGAGGATGGAGTATCAGGAATTAGACCCAGCCCTACTAGAGTACTACAGCAGTTATTATGAGGATGGAGTATCAGGAATTAGACCCAGCCCTACTAGAGTAGTGCACTATGAAGTTTGGAGAGAGTATCAGGAACTAGACCCAGCCCTACTAGAGTACTACAGCAGTTATTATGAGGATGGAGTATCAGGAATTAGACCCAGCCCTACTAGAGTAGTGCACTATGAGGATGGAGTATCAGGAACTAGACCCAGCCCTACTAGAGTAGTGCACTATGAGGATAGAGTATCAGGAACTAGACCCAGCCCTACTAGAGTACTACAGCAGTTATTATGAGGATGGATTATCAGGAATTAGACCCAGCCCTACTAGAGTACTACAGCAGTTATTATGAGGATGGAGTATCAGGAATTAGACCCAGCCCTACTAGAGTAGTGCACTATGAAGTTTGAAGAGAGTATCAGGAACTAGACCCAGCCCTACTAGAGTAGTGCACTATGAGGATGGAGTATCAGGAACTAGACCCAGCCCTACTAGAGTAGTGCACTATGAGGATAGAGTATCAGGAACTAGACCCAGCCCTACTAGAGTACTACAGCAGTTATTATGAGGATGGATTATCAGGAATTAGACCCAGCCCTACTAGAGTGCTACAGCAGTTATTATGAGGATGGAGTATCAGGAACTAGACCCAGCCCTACTAGAGTGCTACAGCAGTTATTATGAGGATGGAGTATCAGGAACTAGACCCAGCCCTACTAGAGTACTACAGCAGTTATTATGAGGATGGAGTATCAGGAATTAGACCCAGCCCTACTAGAGTAGTGCACTATGAGGATGGAGTATCAGGAACTAGACCCAGCCCTACTAGAGTAGTGCACTATGAGGATAGAGTATCAGGAACTAGACCCAGCCCTACTAGAGTACTACAGCAGTTATTATGAGGATGGAGTATCAGGAACTAGACCCAGCCCTACTAGAGTACTACAGCAGTTATTATGAGGATGGAGTATCAGGAATTAGACCCAGCCCTACTAGAGTAGTGCACTATGAGGATGGAGTATCAGGAACTAGACCCAGCCCTACTAGAGTAGTGCACTATGAGGATAGAGTATCAGGAACTAGACCCAGCCCTACTAGAGTGCTACAGCAGTTATTATGAGGATGGAGTATCAGGAACTAGACCCAGCCCTACTAGAGTGCTACAGCAGTTATTATGAGGATGGAGTATCAGGAACTAGACCCATCCCTACTAGAGTACTACAGGCAGGTGGAGCTCAGCTGCAGCGCTCCAACATTACATAACGGCTGTAATTCTCTGACAGCAGCAGTAGCTGGTAGACAAAGAGGAGGGAAACCTTCCTCATCTTCATCATCATCATCACCTATAAACCCTCTGGTAGTCCCAGTAATTACCCCAGCCCTAGGCACACACCGATACCTCCATCCTCTGTTTACACAGCAGCTCCATCCTCCATCCGCGCACACGCACGCGCACACGCACGCACCTTGGTGAGCTGGGCGATCTTCTTGCTCATCTTCAGGTGCAGGTCCTGCGTGTACTCCATGGTCAGGGCTCCGTCGTAGATCATGCTGGAGGATGGAGGGGGTGTGTATTTGGAGCTGGAGGTGGTGGGGGGGTTGTACGGAGGCTGCCAGCCGGCCCCCGTCGCCATGTTCGCGGGTAAAAAAGGCTCGGAGAGGACGGCGGTTCACAGAAAATGGAGCAGGTCTTCACATCGTCCCATCCCGCCGTCCGTCCCTGCTCCGCTCACATACACCGAGGGAGCATTGAGATGCGCGCGCAGCACCGAGCCCGCACGTGCACCCGCGCCGGGAGCGCGCGCTGACGGGGATCAGAGCGGAGAGGACGCGCGCCAGATGCTCAGAGACGCGCGCACGGGATCGATTGATTAACTGCGGCCTGACGCAGATGATGGACAGCGTGGGAGGCGTTCAGGGCCTGCAGGATGTGTGGGATTTATCCAAACCGGTGTCACCAGTAAACAAACCAGGAGGGAAGATGCGTACAGGGCCTGCAGGACACATGGAGAAACCCAAACTGGTAACAAGACATTTCACCAGGAGCATGGTGATGAGTTCAGGGCCTGCAGGACACATGGAAGAAACCCAAACTGGTAACAAGACATTTCACCAGGAGCATGGTGATGAGTTCAGGGCCTGCAGGACACATGGAGAAACCCAAACTGGTAACAAGACATTTCACCAGGAGCATGGTGATGAGTTCAGGGCCTGCAGGACACATGAAATTTATCCACACCAGTGTCACCAGTAAACAAAACCATTAAAAAGCCAGGGGAATGCAGAAGTTCTTCTTCTTTCTGATCATTAAAATAAAAAACTGACCCTAACTCTGACATTTCTAATTTCTCCCTGAGATCTGTCGTTTTTTTTTTTTTTTTCTAATTCTGATAAAAACAGATTCTAAATTTACGAACATATCCTCTTAATTTCTATAAAAATACTTGGAAAACTTTGACGCAAATTCCCTAAAATATCCAAACAGCAAATTATCCCAACATTTCAAGCAAATACCTTAAACTTGAACGGACATTTTGGACAATTATGACATCAGTTCTAATTCCAGCAATGAGGGCTCTAATGTAGGAAAGCCAAAATTAACGTCCTCATATGTGGACGCAGGGTCTGAGGAGGTCAATCTGTTTATTCTTCATTATAAATCTGTGATTTTACCTGATCAAACTGGTCATCACTGAGCTCCTTATGATGATGATGGACTACATTTCACCAGTCAGGTCCACATCAGCGGCCCTGAGGACCAGCAGGCCCTCTCCATGGACCGGTCTGTCCAGGTGTAGCTGAGGACCCTGGTCTCCATGGACCGGTCTGTCCAGGTGTAGCTGAGGACCCTGGTCTCCATGAACCGGTCTGTCCAGGTGTAGCTGAGGACCCTGGTCTCCATGGACCGGTCTGTCCAGGTGTAGCTGAGGACCCTGGTCTCCATGAACCGGTCTGTCCAGGTGTAGCTGAGGACCCTGGTCTACATGGACCGGTCCGTCCAGGTGTAGCTGAGGACCCTGGTCTCCATGGACCGGTCCGTCCAGGTGTAGCTGAGGACCCTGGTCTCCATGGACCGGTCCGCCCAGGTGTAGCTTCTGTCCAGGTGTAGCTGAGGACCCTGGTCTCCATGAACCGGTCTGTCCAGGTGTAGCTGAGGACCCTGGTCTCCATGGACCGGTCTGTCCAGGTGTAGCTGAGGACCCTGGTCTCCATGAACCGGTCTGTCCAGGTGTAGCTGAGGACCCTGGTCTACATGGACCGGTCCGTCCAGGTGTAGCTGAGGACCCTGGTCTCCATGGACCGGTCCGTCCAGGTGTAGCTGAGGACCCTGGTCTCCATGGACCGGTCCGTCCAGGTGTAGCTGAGGACCCTGGTCTCCATGGACCGGTCCGTCCAGGTGTAGCTGAGGACCCTGGTCTCAATGGACCGGTCTGTCCAGGTGTAGCTGAGGACCCTGGTCTCCATGAACCGGTCTGTCCAGGTGTAGCTGAGGACCCTGGTCTACATGAACCGGTCTGTCCAGGTGTAGCTGAGGACCCTGGTCTACATGAACCGGTCTGTCCAGGTGTAGCTGAGGACCCTGGTCTACATGAACCGGTCTGTCCAGGTGTAGCTGAGGACCCTGGTCTAGATGAACCGGTCTGTCCAGGTGTAGCTGAGGACCCTGGTCTACATGAACCGGTCTGTCCAGGTGTAGCTGAGGACCCTGGTCTACATGAACCGGTCTGTCCAGGTGTAGCTGAGGATCCTGGTCTCCATGATCCGGTCTGTCCAGGTGTAGCTGAGGACCCTGGTCTACATGAACCGGTCTGTCCAGGTGTAGCTGAGGACCCTGGTCTCCATGGACCGGACTTTGATAAAAGCTATTAAGCTGCTCCGGTGATGGTGAAAGGCCTGATGAATGTTGTTTAAAAATATTGTTTATATTTTTTTTTTACTAGTTTTATATATATATATACACACACACACATATATATAGATATATATATATAGATAGATAGATATAATTAATATGTAGAACCCTCCTCTTTATAAAGGTAAAATTTAACTCCTTAAACCCTGAAAGCACAAATTATAGCCAGAAAATTCTATTTTTTTTGGAACTGAAGTTTTTTTTTTCCACTTTCTACTGATATCAAAAAAATCAACATTTCAATAAAATTAAACATTTATATATTTTTGTATATCATTTGATACATTAGGTGTTTTTGGTAACTGATAATCCACTTGAGGACATTTGAAGGTTTTTTTTATTGATCTATGATATAGTGATTAGATAGAGGTATCATAAAATATGGATCAAATATAACATAACAGGCTTTAAGGGGTTAATATACAAACAGAGACTCAGTTTCACTGTTGGATTGTGTTTCATGTAGTGAGCTAATATAATATTCTATTTCCATTTTAAATGCTGTATCTTTTGTAACTTTTGAGTCCATTTACACTAATGGATATAACATTTATCAAACAATACAAGTAAAATCAAAGCATAAAGCTTTTGACAGTTTCCATTTCATAATAAAAAATTGCATCCTTTTCTTTCAACCAAACTTTGGAGCCGGTTTGTAGGTTATAGAGTTGCTCTGCATCCGACCAAAATAAGCCACTATGGAGACACTCATTTTTCCCACCTCGTCATGGTTTTGAATAATGGAACGCAAACAACTGGGAAATCCATTATTGCAGACGAATGTGACGTAATTCCCCAACACAGCATTAGTGTCTGCCAGATTAGGGCCTATCCAGGTAGGATGTAGTTATGTCCTATCCAGGTAGGGTGTAGTTATGTCCTATCCAGGTAGGGTGTAGTTATGACCTATCCAGGTAGGGTGTAGTTATGACCTATCCAGGTAGGGTGTAGTTATGACCTATCCAGGTAGGGTGTAGTTATGACCTATCCAGGTAGGGTGTAGTTATGACCTATCCAGGTAGGGTGTAGTTATGACCTATCCGGGTAGGGTGTAGTTATGACCTATCCAGGTAGGGTGTAGTTATGACCTATCCAGGTAGGGTGTAGTTATGACCTATCCAGGTAGGGTGTAGTTATGACCTATCCGGGTAGGGTGTAGTTATGACCTATCCAGGTAGGGTGTAGTTATGACCTATCCAGGTAGGGTGTAGTTATGACCTATCCAGGTAGGGTGTAGTTATGACCTATCCGGGTAGGGTGTAGTTATGACCTATCCAGGTAGGGTGTAGTTATGACCTATCCGGGTAGGGTGTAGTTATGTCCTATCCAGGTAGGGTGTAGTTATGACCTATCCAGGTAGGGTGTAGTTATGACCTATCCAGGTAGGGTGTAGTTATGACCTATCCAGGTAGGGTGTAGTTATGACCTATCCAGGTAGGGTGTAGTTATGACCTATCCAGGTAGGGTGTAGTTATGACCTATCCGGGTAGGGTGTAGTTATGACCTATCCAGGTAGGGTGTAGTTATGACCTATCCAGGTAGGGTGTAGTTATGACCTATCCAGGTAGGGTGTAGTTATGACCTATCCGGGTAGGGTGTAGTTATGACCTATCCAGGTAGGGTGTAGTTATGACCTATCCGGGTAGGGTGTAGTTATGACCTATCCAGGTAGGGTGTAGTTATGTCCTATCCAGGTAGGGTGTAGTTATGACCTATCCAGGTAGGGTGTAGTTATGACCTATCCAGGTAGGGTGTAGTTATGTCCTATCCAGGTAGGGTGTAGTTATGACCTATCCAGGTAGGGTGTAGTTATGACCTATCCGGGTAGGGTGTAGTTATGACCTATCCGGGTAGGGTGTAGTTATGACCTATCCGGGTAGGGTGTAGTTATGACCTATCCGGGTAGGGTGTAGTTATGACCTATCCGGGTAGGGTGTAGTTATGTCCTATCCAGGTAGGGTGTAGTTATGACCTATCCGGGTAGGGTGTAGTTATGACCTATCCAGGTAGGGTGTAGTTATGACCTATCCAGGTAGGGTGTAGTTATGACCTATCCAGGTAGGGTGTAGTTATGACCTATCCGGGTAGGGTGTAGTTATGACCTATCCGGGTAGGGTGTAGTTATGACCTATCCGGGTAGGGTGTAGTTATGACCTATCCAGGTAGGGTGTAGTTATGACCTATCCGGGTAGGGTGTAGTTATGACCTATCCGGGTAGGGTGTAGTTATGACCTATCCAGGTAGGGTGTAGTTATGACCTATCCGGGTAGGGTGTAGTTATGACCTATCCAGGTAGGGTGTAGTTATGTCTTATCCAGGTAGGGTGTAGTTATGACCTATCCGGGTAGGGTGTAGTTATGTCCTATCCAGGTAGGGTGTAGTTATGACCTATCCAGGTAGGGTGTAGTTATGTCCTATCCAGGTAGGGTGTAGTTATGACCTATCCAGGTAGGGTGTAGTTACAGCCATTTCAAAAGTGAATCTCAGGCCCTGCACAGATATGTATATATATGATATATAGATATAATGTTCTTAGTTAAATGAACATGTTCGGGCGCTGAAGGTTCTAAATCTGCATGTCTTAAATCAGTCAGGTGTAAAAGAGATTTCCATTAAAAATTGCATCCAACCTCCTGTGCATGGTCTAAATAGCTCAAAAATAATATTTTACAGGGTCCGCTGGTAGCCAAGTGGTCAAGGCATGTACCATGTACGCAGGCGACCCAGGTTCGAATCCGGCCTGTGGCAGGTGTTCCTGCGTGTCTCTCCCTGCTCTCTTTCCTGTTTCAGACTCTATCCACTGTCCTCAAAAAAGAATAAAATAAAAGAATAATATTTTACTGATTTTTACTCAGTTGTACCCACTTTAAATCATGTTAGCAGTGGTAAAATGTTACAGTAACACCTGAAGTCTTACAATGACCTTCATTCAGACCTCAGTGAACTACGTCACTCCACTGAAGCTGCTGCTGATCCAACACTGACACCTGCTGGTGAAATGAGCATACTACAGTAAAGGATCAGTTCAATGAACCTACAGAGATAAATAGAACAAAATAAAGCACATTAAAATAATTATTCAAATGTAGAAATGTCTATAGATTACTTTCTGACAGGTTCTTTTGTTTCCTGGTGCAGGACAGACTCTTTCCTGGTTGGTTTCTCTCAAGCTGCAGGTAATTTCAGTCAACTCTGTCTTAGAAAAACCAAGTATAGTGATTGATCAAGAAACAGGCCCTGTATGTAAGTATTCAACATAACTGACTTTATAGAGTAGAAATGTTAACACTACGTTTCCTTACACCTACCCTACCACTTTGCCAACACAGCGTAAACTGATGACGCAGCGTTTTAGGTAGATGTTATGAAATAGCTGCACTTCAGCAAGTATTGGTTTGTTCCTCCAGAAGAAGAAGCAGCAGCATCGTTTGGTTTGTCTGTCCACTCACATCATGCCTGTCATCCTTGCTGTTGTCCTGAAGAATGTCAAGGTTTGGTGCAGCGGTTGCTACTTGAACACATCTGTGAGGCGTCCTCGAATGACGACAGACCGCTGTGACATCACTGTGATACACGTGGAGGTAGGGCAGGTGGGCACGCTTTGGCCCTGCTTCTGAGCAGGACCATTCCGGGCAAAGCTCTGTGTCGCTCAGCACGGCCAAACTGATGATAGAAAAGTCAATCAGCACGGCTCAGTTTGGATTGGAACAGCCAAAAGTCAATGTGGAAAAGCCCTGTTGGACTGTCCCCTCCCCCTTGAGGATCTTCTAGACTGTGACGTACCATTACTAGGTATGGATGAGGGCCCTGGTCCTCCAGAGGGCCTCTGGTACTTTAGATGATTTGCTATTCAGCTCAGAGGCATATCCTGGCTGCCGTGTTGCCCAGCTCTTCAGGGCTCACATCTTTGACTCAGTCATAACAGCCGGCTAGTTTCAGGCCAAGCCACGCCGGTTCTGGGCGAGTATTGGCTTCATGGCTGCCGCCGTGTCTTACCTTGGAAGGCAGTTAGATTTCAGCTTTCTGAGACGAATTTGCAAGGGAAGGTTGGCCAGTCGGAAAATGGCTTCCTCTCAAAGGGCGCTGATACAAATAGTCCCACCGGCCCTTCTTAAAATTCCTGGACCAACTGGTGCACAAGCTTTAGGTCTTGGCATTTCAAGAATTTCTTCCCTCTGAGTGAGAACCAGGACTGGAGAACCATTACTTGTCAAGAGGAAGTCATCCCTGGGAGATTGGAGACTACCTACAGGTAGAGACAGAGATCTGGGTCTACTTTGGACACCCTTTATTTAGTTCCAAACAATAAGAGTTAACCCAGGTACCATGGAAGTTCAGTTATTACATTACCTTTACATGCTTTACTGTGATTGAGAAGCTTTTTCTGTATTTGTATTTAATAGTTCTGAAAATCACTACTTGACTAATTTCAGAGGGAAATATTTTGTTTCTGTTTCCCATTACTTGGTGAAAAAGAAAAAGGTTAGTTCTCCCCCAGATGCATGAAACTGGCCTGCTGATTGGCTAAAGTCTACCACCTCACAACCAGTCCAACTGGAGGGGAACACACATTCAGTGAGCTAAATGACGCTGGTAATTCAATCCAAAAAGACGGTCAACACACTTCCAAGTATGAAGCAATGTAAAAAGAGGAAATCAGGCATTCCAGACGGGAAAACAATGAGAGGAAAATACTCAAAAAGCCTTTATTATAATGGCCAAATCATTATTACACTTACATGTATAATAGGCTTGATTTCTACAGAGCCAAAAACAAAGGTGATGCAAAGCAATACATTTGTGTGACCCTTTAAGTGGTTAACTTCAGACAGCCAACCTGTCAACAATCACAAAGAATGCTGAAGATAAGAGAAAATGGCATTTCTACACCATTAAATTCAACAGTTATTCACCAAGTCTGCTTAATGAGTGGGGGTCTTGTGTCTCGACAGAAGGAGAAACTGAGTCCAACAACTGCACTGTCCTGTCTACATTTTAAAGCAATATATCTGGGGTCAGGAACATTCAATTTTATTGCAAAATATATCTGCTGTTTTACTTGGTGAAGAAGGCTCTGCTCTAAAGATGCTCCCTGGGATAGTCAAGCAACATGATTTGACTTTCAGGGAGCGCATGGCTAGAAACACCCATATGGATAGATACATTAATAAAAATGCCAACGGTATACAATATAATTAGTTCATTAGTAATTAATCCATAGTAGTGCGACCCTGAACAAGATTTAAACTATAAAGGAGGCTGGGGTGGAGGAGGTGGAGCTTTAGTCTATAAAGGAGGAGGCTGGGGTGGAGGAGGTGGAGCTTTAGTCTATAAAGGAGGAGGCTGGGGTGGAGGAGGTGGAGCTTTAGTCTATAAAGGAGGAGGCTGGGGTGGAGGAGGTGGAGCTTTAGTCTATAAAGGAGGAGCTGGGGTGGAGGAGGTGAAGCTTTAGTCTATAAAGGACCTAGAACAATGCAGCTCATGTATCAAACACACTCCTAAGAAAGGTATAACTGATGTATTACTCTACCCATCACATGTAGCAGAGACAGTCCTCCAACAGGGAACACTGAGACACCAAGGACCCAGGATTGGTGAACCCAAAACCAAACCCAGGATACAGAGGCTCAGTGAATGTGGTGTTGAAGGTGTGGATGTGGACCAGTTTGCCTGTGTCAGAGGAGACGATGTAGAAGGACAAGATGCCAGCAGGATGGTCCACATACACGGCTACTCTGTTAGAGACCGGGCCTAAGGAGTGGAAGGGGGCGGATGAGGCCAGGGAGGCGGAGGAGTAGGAGATGGTTCCTTTGTTGTTGTGCCACACACAAAAGCGACCATCACTGGTGCAGTGGAGACTCCAGGACTGATCGTTGCTTCCAAACGAACAGTCGTCTCTGTTTCCTCTCCTGCTGATTCCTCTGTAACTCACCGACACATCCACGTATCCGAGGCAGTCCGCCTCCCAGTAACAGCGACCAGTCAGACCATCTCTACACAGCACCTGACGCCACTCCTCAAACCTGTCTGGATGATCAGGATACGGCTGGTCCTCCTCCACATAGGTCATCTTCCTGTTGTTGTCGGACAGTTGGATCTGTCTGTACATGGTGTTTGGGTCGAGCTGGAGTTCACAAGAATCTGATGAAGAGATCAGCAGAAGTAGCTATGATTGATCCTTTGGTTATTGATTAGAATGATGAATGACCAGGAGTCATGACTGCAGAAATCTGGATGAGCAATCAATAAGCAGAAGATTGATTATATGTGATGCAAAAGTCCAATCAAAAAGACACTTACACTTCCTCAGACCTGGTGTCAACCACTGAGGTCCAGAAGGCTCCAGCCTGGAAGAAAGAGACCGTTAAAGCATGGATCAAATATCAAACTTTTAAATGACTGCCATTTGAAAATACAGGGAAGAAGAAGAAGCATGTTTGGAAAAGGACTCTGTCCACCAGGGTGGACATTAGCACTCACCACCAGCCAAATGCAGGTATTTTTGAGCAGTGTTTTGTGAATTTGCTCAACCTACCAGCCACGCTGGGGCAGGTTAACTAAAGACAGAACATTTTTGTGACAGTAAACAACGTTGGTTGAGTCCTTGTTTTTGTGTGTATCTACCAACTTAATGAACAGAACCAAGTAGACCTAATCACTAATTGACCGAAGGACTCCACCTCCACCTTCACCCCACCTTGTAGTGTTTTTTACAGTTAAGTTGACAACATATGTTGAAACCTATGAAAGCAAAAAAGATGTATGGTCCAGGACAACTTTGAGAGAAAGAACGTGAAATTTCCATCAAGAAAAACCCAAAAAAGGTGAAAAGAAGACCTCAGTCTCAACTACAACTCCTGGCTAGCTTAAAAGCTAACAACAACTGCCAGTAACTACCATGAACACTGTCTGATCTACAGGAGACTACTGAATGCTACCTACTGAGGTAGCATGGGGTGGCCTGTACAAACGCAGTGGCCCAGCGCTCCATCACCAGCAGCAAAACAAAGCCCTACACTTAAACCAGAACTGTCAGCATGCCCACAGAGTTTATATCCCTCCTGATGGAGATTATCTGGAGAACAGGACGCTTGGAGACTGACAGGAGGAGGAAGTGGAGCAGCACGACACCTACAGCCTGTGGGGAGGAGGCAGCGACGGCATTGTGCGAGAAGGCAGAAGCAGGGCTGAAGGCTAGGCTAAGAGCAGCCCCACACAAACCTGCCCTACCAAGCATCTTTCTCCCGGGTGCCCGCTCCCTCGCCAGCAGGTTGGATGACGTGAGGCTGCGGATTTCTAACCACCGCTTGGACCACTGTGTTTGCTGCTACAGAGGAGACTGCCAAACGTAGGTAATGCAATGACAATTAATGACTATCTTTCTATCTAAACCAGGCGCTGTTCAGACCAACCAGCGTCTGCGTGAGGATAACGAGGCGGTAGCTACAGGCAAGATTTAGTTGTACTCTGAGCTGACTGTTGACTTTTGACTCTTCCCTTGTGCCAATGAGTTTTTACTGTGTGCATTTCACAAAGTGGTGCCGCCTATTCCCACAGAAAGTGGGTGGTTAAAGAGCTGTCTGAGTGATTGAACAACCCTAGAAACAGTGCAAAGAGCTGCAGCGCTGCATGTTTCAATCCCTTTTGTTTACTAGCTGTGGCCATACCAAAGTTCCCAGTTTGGATCCTCCAGTTTGGCCACTTCTGAATCAGTCAGATGATTGTAGCACAGGTCAAGCTCTCTGAGGTGGGAGGGGTTGGATGTCAGAGCTGAGACTAGAAAAGAGCAGCCTTTGTCTGTGATCAGACAGCCTGACAGCCTGCAAAGACACAGAACAACAAATATGAGGGCATTGCTGTTCCAGTCATATAAAAAAATACAGGTCTATAAATAAGTACAAACTGGGACTGCTGACCTGAGGGTTTCCAGTAAACAGTTTGGACTCCCCAGTCCCTCAGACAAGATCTCCACTCCTGAGTCCTGCAGGTTGTTGTTACTCAGGTCCAGCTCCCTCAGATTGGAGGACTGGGAGCTGATGACTGATGACAGAGCTTTACAGCTTTCTTCTGAGAGATTACATCCACTCAGCCTGGAGAGACAGCAGTAAGAAAGCTAGTTAACAGTTATTTATTCAGACAGTGACAGGCTTAGAAAGTATTAATGATTACGTTTTACATACACAGCTTTCTTGGAGGCTCTGACCACTGGCAGCAGCCTCAGGAGAGCCTCTTCAGATGCAGAGTACTTCCTCAGGTCAAAGACATCCAGATCTTTCTCTGATGAGAGCAAGATGAAGACCAGAGCTGACCACTGAGCAGGAGACAGTTTCTCTCTGGCAAGTTTTCCTGAACCAAGGTACTGCTGGATCTGCTTTTCTAGAGAATAGTCCTTCAGCTCGTTCAGACAGTGGAACAGATTGATGCTCCTTTCTGGTGAGATCATCTCATTAATCTTCTTCTTGATGTACTCCACTTTGTCCTCATCAGTCTCTGAGCTACTTCTTGTTGGTGCTACCAGACCTCGTAGGAGAGTCTGATTGGTCTGCAGTGAAAGACCCAGGAGGAAGCGGAGGAACAGGTCCAGGTGTCCATTTGGACTCTGCAGGGCCTGGTCCACGGCTGTTTGGTAGAACTGTGTCTGGGAGGTTGATGGTTCTTCTGACAGCAGATTGACTCCAGAGTTGGTGAAGGTCTGATGGACATGAAGAGCAGCCAGAAACTCCTGAACACTCAGATGGATGAAGCAGAAGACCTGGTCCTGGTACAGTCCTCTCTCCACTCTGAAGACCTGTGTGAACACTCCTGAGTACCAGGAGGCTTCTCTGATATCGATTCCACACTCCATCAGGTCTGGTTCATAGAAGATCAGGTTTCCTTTCTGCAGCTGCTCAAAAGCCAGCTTACCCAGAGACCGGATCATCTTCATGCTCTCTGGACTCCAGTTTGGATCAGTCTCAGCTCCTCCATCATACTTGATGTTCTTCAGTTTGGTCTGAACCACCAGGAAGTGGATGAACATCTCAGTCAGGGTCTTGGGCAGCTCTCCTCTCTTGGTGGTCTTCAGCAGATCCTCCAGAACTGTAGCAGTGATCCAGCAGAAGACCGGGATGTGGCACATGATCTGGAGGCTTCTGGAGGTCTTGATGTGGGAGATGATTCTGCTGGCCTGCCTCTCATCTTTGAACCTCTTCCTGAAGTACTCCTCCTTCTGAGGGTCAGTGAACCCTCTGACCTCTGTCACCATGTCAACACACCCAGGAGGGATCTGATTGGCTGCTGCAGGTCGTGTGGTTATCCAGAGGCGAGCAGATGGAAGCAGGTTCCCCCTGATGAGGTTAGTCAGCAGCACATCCACCGAGGTGGACTGGCTAACATCAGTCAGGATCTCATTGTTGGTGAAGTCCAGAGGAAGCCGACACTCATCCAGACCGTCAAAGATGAAGACCACCTGGAAGTCCTCAAACCTGCAGAGTCCTGCTTCTTTGGTTTCAGTAAAGAAGTGATGAAGGAGCTCCACCAAGCTGAACTCTTTCTCTTTCAGCACATTCAGCTCTCTGAAAGTGAATGGAAATGTGAACTGGATGTCCTGGTTGGCTCTGCCTTCAGCCCAGTCCAGAGTGAACTTCTGTGTTAAGACTGTTTTCCCAATGCCAGCCACGCCCTTCGTCATCACTGTCCTGATTGGTTCTTTTCTTCCAGCCACAGCTTTGAAGATGTCCTCCTGTCTGATGGTTGTTTCAGGTGTGTATGGTTTTCTTGATGCATTTTCGATCTGTCTGACCTCGTGTTCCTCGTTGACCTCTCCAGTCCCTCCCTCAGTGATGTAGAGCTCTGTGTAGATCTGATTCAGGAGGACTGGGTTCCCTTCTTTAGCGATCCCCTCAAACACACACTGGAACTTATCCTTCAGGTTGGATTTAAGTTTACGCTGACAAACTGAAGATGAAGGTCCTGAATAAATACAGACAAACATGTCAAGTAAGGGGCTGATAGAGTTAAAACAACCCTTCTAAAATTGAAATATCATCTTCCTTTTTTCTTGAGGGATGTCCCATGTAGTCAGCGTGTCAAACTGTGATAGAAACACACTTACTGCTCAGCAGAAGGTCAGCCAGCTCCTCCTGCTTCATCCTCCTCAGAAAGTTCACTGTGATCTTCAGAAATGCCTCCCTGCTGCTACTCTGCTCCTCCTCTTCATCACCATCCAACACTTCCTCATCATCCCTCAAACTCTTGAAACTTTCTGGGTTAACCAGACTCTTGTGGATCCTCTTCAGCTCACGCTTTACAAACGGGATAATATTCTCCTCAAGCAGCTGAAACAGAATATTACGAAGACAAACATTGACAGAAGGCATAAAACCTCATTTAAGACACTGTTCTTTTTAAGAGTAATCATTGTTAGGACAGCCTGGAGCTCACTGGGAATAAAATATACTAGAGAAGTCAGCGGGCATAGTCAGGTGTAGTCCTGAGGCAACAGTAGGCTTGAAATCACAATCAGCTTTACTGGCCAACTACGCTTATGCATCAAAGACTTCAACTCTGGTTAGCTTTCCTCTCAGTGTACAGGAATTACACATGTAACACAAAAGAACAATAGACTTGGAAAATATCAAAATTAAGATTTAGATATGTACAAGCCTTTGTTGGTATTATTTCTAGTCTCAAGAATGCTTGATGGGTTTTTCTTCAAACTTTAAATGAATGTCCACTTAATAAACTTAATCGACTGGTTATACTCTGGAGCTCAAAGGTCAAGGGCATTACATCTCATGCTCTAGCCAAGGCTGTGGTCTAGGGTCCCCACGTATGCAAGGGCCCCTGTATTTTCCAGACAGTTGATAATATAAAATAATGATGCTCATCCAGAAGCATTTATTTATTAAACAAGAAAGACTTGGGCAAAAGTGGAGCGTCCATCACATCCTTCCACTTTGGTTCCTCTTAAACTGGAAACACAGGCTGGTTAGCCAGAAAGCACCAAGGTTCTGAGACTCCACAACAGAGCCAGAACCAGAACCAGAACCAGAACCATGTCTGTCTGAAAGCACTATACGCGTCTGTAGCCTGGAGGGATAGAGGACTACCAAGCAAACTGCAGGGTTCAGGTTCAAATCTAAACAACACTTTGTTTTCAAGATTTGAGTCCAAAGAAAGAAGGAAGAATCTTTGGGAGCTTCTAGAGACGTCTGTCTCTGTGGCCAAGAGGAAGAGAGGTCTGGCTGGCAGTCTGAAGGTTGCAGGTCCAAATCCCTGGGACTGTTCGTCTGTCTGTCAGTTTTATTCTCAGCGGGTGTGTCGCTGAGTTGGGAAAATCTGTTTTTGGAACATGAAGCTATTCGTTGTAGTCGAGTGGGTGTTCGTGTTTATGGCTTTGCTTTCCCTGTGCAGTCACCCATCCACTCACTGAGATTCAGTGGTTCCTGAATCCTAAAGAGTTCACTGTCCTCCAGAACTACATCTTATACACGTACCATTATCAGTAAAGGAGGAGGAGGAAAAACTGAACCCAGCATTAGAGGCAGAAGCAGCCAAGGCTAAGCTAGGCTAAGTTGTGGTAAAAGAGGAAAAGGATGCTAAGAATTGTGGATTTTATAGAAAATCTATACAGATTTATGATGTTGTCATGGTTCCAGTTTCAAACCAGTACACCCAAGAAGTCCTCTGAGAGGTATGAATGAAAACTGGAGCAACAGGGAGGTTTGCAAATCCAGACAGACAGCTCACCAGTTAGAGTAGCCAGATGTAGTTGTTGTGCATGTACTTACCAAAAATATGGAGTCCAATCCTGTCTGATGCTGCTGCAAAGATGAACCACTGGGTACATCTGAGTTCTGCTGGTCAACTCTGTGGAGAAACCATGACCAGTTAGCTCCTATAATAGTCCTTTCACATTAACTCTTGACTTTCATGTCCTGATATTCACACACATCCCAAAGGAAGGCTCTATGCTGCTACGTTTATTTGAGTTTATTAGAACACCTCAGTGGGAAGCAGCTAAATCTGTTTTTACATTTCTAGCACATTTAAACCACACCACGGTCTCAGAACAAGTGGTTCTGCCTCATGACCTTTAATATTTAAAATATTTATATCTAATGTTGACTTACTTTTCTCTTCTGAAATACAGCGGCGGCTCCTTGGACCAGTCACTCTTTAAGGACACGTGGCTGGGTTCAGGAGAGTCTGGTCTACCATGGAACCTGGTTTACAGACAGAGGAAGTCCATCAGATATTGGAATAAACTTTAAATGCTGAGTTGGGAAAAAGCTGACAACTAGAAGTCTAATCCGTTTTTTTCTAACAAGGAATAATTTCTGTCCAATGCTGCCTCTGCTGGATATTAAACTCCACATCCTCCGTCAAAAACATCCCAGAAACAATCTGCATGCATGAAAAACCCAGAATAATCCATCCTCTGAAAGGTTATCCACACTTCAAAGTACCCAGATGTTGGCTTACCTCTCTGGTAAAGGTCCACTGAAATACAGCGGCGGCTCCTTGGACCAGTCACTCTTTAAGGACACGTGGCTGGGTTCAGGAGAGTCTGGTCTACCATGGAACCTGGTTTACAGAGAGAGAGAGACCATCAGAGATGTGACAGGGATGGGAAAGCGTGTATGTAGGTTAAAACTGCGCGTCTGTTTATCCTGGTCTATAATGTTCACTAATAAACCAGCTCTGTTTATCCTGGTCTTTAATGTTCACTAATAAACCAGCTCTGTTTATCCTGGTCTATAATGTTCACTAATAAACCAGCTCTGTTTATCCTGGTCTATAATGTTCACTAATAAACCAGCTCTGTTTATCCTGGTCTATAATGTTCACTAATAAACCAGCTCTGTTTATCCTGGTCTATAATGTTCACTAATAAACCAGCTCTGTTTATCCTGGTCTTTAATGTTCACTAATAAACCAGCTCTGTTTATCCTGGTCTTTAATGTTCACTAATAAACCAGCTCTGTTTATCCTGGTCTATAATGTTCACTAATAAACCAGCTCTGTTTATCCTGGTCTATAATGTTCACTAATAAACCAGCTCTGTTTATCCT
Organism: Cheilinus undulatus; assembly: GCF_018320785.1. Classification (NCBI taxonomy): domain Eukaryota; kingdom Metazoa; phylum Chordata; class Actinopteri; order Labriformes; family Labridae; genus Cheilinus; species Cheilinus undulatus. The sequence goes on along the minus strand of NC_054888.1, from coordinate 27,158,977 downwards.
GGTCTATAATGTTCACTAATAAACCAGCTCTGTTTATCCTGGTCTATAATGTTCACTAATAAACCAGCTCTGTTTATCCTGGTCTATAATGTTCACTAATAAACCAGCTCTGTTTATCCTGGTCTATAATGTTCACTAATAAACCAGCTCTGTTTATCCTGGTCTTTAATGTTCACTAATAAACCAGCTCTGTTTATCCTGGTCTTTAATGTTCACTAATAAACCAGCTCTGTTTATCCTGGTCTATAATGTTCACTAATAAACCAGCTCTGTTTATCCTGGTCTATAATGTTCACTAATAAACCAGCTCTGTTTATCCTGGTCTTTAATGTTCACTAATAAACCAGCTCTGTTTATCCTGGTCTATAATGTTCACTAATAAACCAGCTCTGTTTATCCTGGTCTTTAATGTTCACTAATAAACCAGCTCTGTTTATCCTGGTCTATAATGTTCACTAATAAACCAGCTCTGTTTATCCTGGTCTATAATGTTCACTAATAAACCAGCTCTGTTTATCCTGGTCTTTAATGTTCACTAATAAACCAGCTCTGTTTATCCTGGTCTATAATGTTCACTAATAAACCAGCTCTGTTTATCCTGGTCTATAATGTTCACTAATAAACCAGCTCTGTTTATCCTGGTCTATAATGTTCACTAATAAACCAGCTCTGTTTATCCTGGTCTATAATGTTCACTAATAAACCAGCTCTGTTTATCCTGGTCTATAATGTTCACTAATAAACCAGCTCTGTTTATCCTGGTCTATAATGTTCACTAATAAACCAGCTCTGTTTATCCTGGTCTTTAATGTTCACTAATAAACCAGCTCTGTTTATCCTGGTCTATAATGTTCACTAATAAACCAGCTCTGTTTATCCTGGTCTATAATGTTCACTAATAAACCAGCTCTGTTTATCCTGGTCTTTAATGTTCACTAATAAACCAGCTCTGTTTATCCTGGTCTTTAATGTTCACTAATAAACCAGCTCTGTTTATCCTGGTCTTTAATGTTCACTAATAAACCAGCTCTGTTTATCCTGGTCTATAATGTTCACTAATAAACCAGCTCTGTTTATCCTGGTCTATAATGTTCACTAATAAACCAGCTCTGTTTATCCTGGTCTATAATGTTCACTAATAAACCAGCTCTGTTTATCCTGGTCTATAATGTTCACTAATAAACCAGCTCTGTTTATCCTGGTCTATAATGTTCACTAATAAACCAGCTCTGTTTATCCTGGTCTATAATGTTCACTAATAAACCAGCTCTGTTTATCCTGGTCTTTAATGTTCACTAATAAACCAGCTCTGTTTATCCTGGTCTATAATGTTCACTAATAAACCAGCTCTGTTTATCCTGGTCTATAATGTTCACTAATAAACCAGCTCTGTTTATCCTGGTCTATAATGTTCACTAATAAACCAGCTCTGTTTATCCTGGTCTATAATGTTCACTAATAAACCAGCTCTGTTTATCCTGGTCTTTAATGTTCACTAATAAACCAGCTCTGTTTATCCTGGTCTTTAATGTTCACTAATAAACCAGCTCTGTTTATCCTGGTCTATAATGTTCACTAATAAACCAGCTCTGTTTATCCTGGTCTATAATTATCACTAATAAACCAGCTCTGTTTATCCTGGTCTACAATGTTCACTAATAAACCAGCTCTGTTTATCCTGGTCTATAATGTTCACTAATAAACCAGCTCTGTTTATCCTGGTCTATAATGTTCACTAATAAACCAGCTCTGTTTATCCTGGTCTTTAATGTTCACTAATAAACCAGCTCTGTTTATCCTGGTCTATAATGTTCACTAATAAACCAGCTCTGTTTATCCTGGTCTATAATGTTCACTAATAAACCAGCTCTGTTTATCCTGGTCTATAATGTTCACTAATAAACCAGCTCTGTTTATCCTGGTCTATAATGTTCACTAATAAACCAGCTCTGTTTATCCTGGTCTTTAATGTTCACTAATAAACCAGCTCTGTTTATCCTGGTCTATAATGTTCACTAATAAACCAGCTCTGTTTATCCTGGTCTTTAATGTTCACTAATAAACCAGCTCTGTTTATCCTGGTCTTTAATGTTCACTAATAAACCAGCTCTGTTTATCCTGGTCTATAATGTTCACTAATAAACCAGCTCTGTTTATCCTGGTCTATAATGTTCACTAATAAACCAGCTCTGTTTATCCTGGTCTATAATGTTCACTAATAAACCAGCTCTGTTTATCCTGGTCTATAATGTTCACTAATAAACCAGCTCTGTTTATCCTGGTCTATAATGTTCACTAATAAACCAGCTCTGTTTATCCTGGTCTATAATGTTCACTAATAAACCAGCTCTGTTTATCCTGGTCTATAATGTTCACTAATAAACCAGCTCTGTTTATCCTGGTCTATAATGTTCACTAATAAACCAGCTCTGTTTATCCTGGTCTATAATGTTCACTAATAAACCAGCTCTGTTTATCCTGGTCTATAATTATCACTAATAAACCAGCTCTGTTTATCCTGGTCTATAATGTTCACTAATAAACCAGCTCTGTTTATCCTGGTCTATAATGTTCACTAATAAACCAGCTCTGTTTATCCTGGTCTATAATGTTCACTAATAAACCAGCTCTGTTTATCCTGGTCTATAATGTTCACTAATAAACCAGCTCTGTTTATCCTGGTCTATAATGTTCACTAATAAACCAGCTCTGTTTATCCTGGTCTATAATGTTCACTAATAAACCAGCTCTGTTTATCCTGGTCTATAATGTTCACTAATAAACCAGCTCTGTTTATCCTGGTCTATAATGTTCACTAATAAACCAGCTCTGTTTATCCTGGTCTATAATGTTCACTAATAAACCAGCTCTGTTTATCCTGGTCTATAATGTTCACTAATAAACCAGCTCTGTTTATCCTGGTCTTTAATGTTCACTAATAAACCAGCTCTGTTTATCCTGGTCTATAATGTTCACTAATAAACCAGCTCTGTTTATCCTGGTCTATAATGTTCACTAATAAACCAGCTCTGTTTATCCTGGTCTTTAATGTTCACTAATAAACCAGCTCTGTTTATCCTGGTCTTTAATGTTCACTAATAAACCAGCTCTGTTTATCCTGGTCTTTAATGTTCACTAATAAACCAGCTCTGTTTATCCTGGTCTATAATGTTCACTAATAAACCAGCTCTGTTTATCCTGGTCTATAATGTTCACTAATAAACCAGCTCTGTTTATCCTGGTCTTTAATTATCACTAATAAACCAGCTCTGTTTATCCTGGTCTATAATGTTCACTAATAAACCAGCTCTGTTTATCCTGGTCTTTAATGTTCACTAATAAACCAGCTCTGTTTATCCTGGTCTTTAATGTTCACTAATAAACCAGCTCTGTTTATCCTGGTCTTTAATGTTCACTAATAAACCAGCTCTGTTTATCCTGGTCTATAATGTTCACTAATAAACCAGCTCTGTTTATCCTGGTCTATAATGTCCTGACCTCTCCTGTCATCCAGGGTTTTTGGTCTGTGCGGTACTGGATGTACCAGAGTACAGATGTTGGGTACACCAGGTCTTGGGACTCAAAGATGCTCCAGTCTGTCACAGTCCTGCAGCTGTGAGGAGGCGCCATCAGGCCATGCCTTGATGGTTTTTGAGGTGGGGGGGGGTCTCTTTTCCTGAGGGGGGTGTAGGCTGGTAACATAAACAGGGTATGTGGTCTAACTGGCCTAGGTGGGGTGACGGTACGGCCCTGTGTCCCTGTTTAATGTTGGAGTAGACTTTATCTAGTAGGTTTTTTCCTCGTGTAGCACAATGATGGCGGCTGCATCAGGGTAAGAGCAGTAATGTGGCGATTCTTCTCCCAAAGCCGCCCTCTAACGGGACGCTGACTTACCCTCTAGAATCATCACTCTGGAAATAAAGCGGCGGCTCCTTGGACCAGTCGCTCCTGAAGGACCACATGCTGGGTTCAGATCCTGGAGAGTCTGATCTCATACGGCTCCTGGTTTACAGAGAGACATACCACCATGTAGTCCAAGTATTCAGATTATTATCAGAGCTCCGTTCATACACGAAGCAGTTCAAAGAGTTAAAACAGTTCAGAGCACCACATGTCAGCAGAAATCTATTAAATACAAGAGAAAGAGAAACTAGAGAACTGTCCCTGAGACTGTGGTCACAGTCCTGTCTTCATCAGTCCTCAGTTCACCTGAGCAGGAACATTTCAGAATAAAAGCCCTCTGTAGAGAGGAGGGGAGCTCTAAGTTGGATTGCTCTGACTTCCCATAGCTGACTTTAACACTGTTTTGTATTGAACTTTATTCAAACAATGTTGAACAGACGGGAAAATTCCCCAGAAAGCTCTTTCTTCTACGGTTTATAACTTTGGCTATTTTAACAATATTTTCACTCTTCTACTGTTAAACTCTTCAGCTTTTTCTAAATAACATTATTTTAATGTGAAAACTCTTCATAAATGAACTCCTTTAACTTCTAAAGCTTACAGCTTCAGCTTACTTCATTCTTGCTTTAAACACAGAGACTCTTCATGGAACGATTAAAGTTAGGGACCACCAGGACATTTTTATTTATACTTTTACAGCTATTTTCAGTAGAGTTCCCACTACATCTCAGCATTCACATGCTTTTTCTGCAACAACAGAATTTTATCTCATTTAAAGTTACACTTTTAAAACGTGCTGCAACACAGAAGCAGCAGCTAATGAAGCATTTGTCCTGAGCATCTGAGTTATGAAAGACTTCTCTTCTTACCGCCGAGCCTCCTCCTCTTTCTCTCTGCCCTCCCTCTGATCCATGATGCAGTTTCAGTTTACTCCCACTTCAGTCTGCAGATAAAAAAACACACATTCACCTTAAATAACAGCTTAAATAACAGTTAAAGTAAACGTCTGCTGATTGGCTGTTTGCCTTCATATCAGGTTCAGATGGATGCAGACAGACAGCTGGGTGAAGCTGATAAGCTGCTGTAGTTCTACTATCAGTCCACTAGGCGGCAGCAGAGCTGCAGGAGGATACATGGAGGAACACAGACTCATAACTGAACAGAAGCTTCAGCTCCTGAGTGAATTTAACACCAGTTAGAGCAGGATAGTCCTCGATCAGTCAAGGCGTCTACATTTATTTCACTGTTATGTTCTCAGTGAGTCAACGACGTTTAAGGCTTTAAAGGAGTGAATTTACATGTTTATCTCAGCGTGTGGAGCGTGTTATAGATCTCAGACTTTGTGCTCCAACATTACTGAGCTCTCTAAAGGCTGAACTCTGATAAGGAGAGTAAATTCCACTCAGGTTAAACTGTCTGAGATAAAAACAGAGTCAGAGACGCCACAGCTCCAGTTACCACTGAGCACATGACCGTCCTCAGTAGAGCTGAGACATCAGACCCCCACAGCTTCCACCTGGCCCCCCAGGAGATCGTTTATTACATTCATATATTTAATCATAAAGTGTGAGCAGAGCTGTGTGCATGTGGGTGAAGGAGGAGGTGAGGCTGTTAAAGTACGGGGGTTAGTAACTAAAGCAGCGCTGTGGTGGAGCTTTAACCTGGTTTAACATTAGCCCAGACTCTGTTACTGTTAGCACTGCTAGCATCTCAAAGACAGCTTTATCTGCACAGTCAGAGACACTGTGTGCATACTTTTAACATTTTTATCTACAGTCTGCTCAAAAACATCCACAGAACAGTCAGCGAGGTCACGGGTTAGAGACTGAGGATGAAACGGCTCTAAAACAGAGTCTGTAGAAGAAATCTCTGCACATAAGAGCCAAATATTAAACATATAAGGAGATATTTAACCCCAGTAAAGAGCTGGTTTCATATCATAACTGCAGCAATATTCTTCATTTAAAGTCTCACTTTTTTAAATCTAAAATGTGCTGCACACTCTTTATTTAAACTGTTTCTGTAAGTCGAAGCTGGGCCTAAAGGATCGGTCTGTAATTCAGAGAGTATAGAAACCTCCTTAGAATGATAAATCATAATATTTAAAATTCTGGATATTCAGAGACGTGGAATTAAAAGTTGATGAGGCTGACGTTAAACATTTCACCTCAAGGTTTTCAATTTCTCTGCTCTGAGGGCCAAAAACCACATCCTCAAAATAAAAGCTCCTACTTTACAGTCATGGTACACACAGCCCTGACTTTTATTTTGAAGGCATACAGGAAGTCTTGGTATACTTGTGCTCATACTTCTTTGGGGAGTAGTGAAAAGCTGAAAGCTGCAGATTTATCTGCAGAATGTTCTGGAAGCTTAGAAGTCGATTTGAACTCAAACTCTACTCACAGCTCGTCCAGACGCTCCCAGTACTGGAGTAGAAGAAGAAGACACCTGGGTGCTCACACAGGTGAGCCTCCTGGAGTCACATGCCTCACCTGCACAGACAGGAAGAGCTGGGTCAGAGCAGAATTTCACAATAAAAGACAATAACAATAATAATGGATAACATTCATAAAGATATTTAAAAAGGAGTGAATGTTAATCCAGGATTAACGACGGCAGCTCAGACAGAGGCTCAGTCTCTGCAGGAAAGATTAAAATATTAATCTAACATAAACAGCTAGGACAGGGGGTCAGACTCAGTCCCAGCAGGGGCCGGATTCTGGATTCAGGACTAACCTGAGGGCTTAACAGGGTCACCTTTAAACCAGAGACTGTCTACCTTGTTTCACCAGAAATAAGAGAAAAACCTGAGCACTGATAAACAGAGCTGGGCGATTCATCAAAAATCAGATTAAATCACAATATGGCCCGCTGCAATTCTCAAATCACAAAAGGAATATCTATTGGACCTGAAATTTGTGTTAAGATACCAGTTTTAAAGTTTTTTATTGCAGCAGAGATGTTTTGCAGGACATATATGCAATCATTCAGGTGCTATTTTTAGAATAATCTAGAAAAAAATCCTACCTTCTTCATTTTTGTACTTTTTTCTTGTTAAATATGAAAAAGATAAAACCCCTTTGATGCAACAACTGGCAGTACGAGTCAAAATCATCAGAATGTGATATTTTTAAAGAACTGTTCCACCCTTATTTAGGAATAAAAGAAAGTTAAGGAAAGATTACATATCAAATCGCAATTTTGAGGGGAAAAAAATCAGTTAGACTATTTTTCTAAATCTTTCAGCGCTACTGATAAATGATTTTCACATTTAAAAAGTTAAAAAAGAGAAGTTTAAAGGCTCACTATCTGAGAAAATAAATGTATAAATAAATGTAGTTCAAAAAGGTGAAATCATGAAATTGAGGTTTTTTAAAGGGCAAATATATTAGAGGGTCAAAATCACGAGTTTAAAAGGACAAAACAAGAAATAAAATTTGTAATCATGAATTTAAAAGTCAAATATGATTCAGATTTTAAATTGTGAGTCTAAAAGTTCAAACTATGGGATTATGAAGTCAAAGTCTGGAGCTGAAAATATAAGATAAAAAACAAAAGAATTGGTTAAAAAGCTCAAAATATCACTTAAAAATTAGAATAATGAATCTTAAAACTTAAAATATTCTAAAAAGTCAAAATTATGAGTTGAAATGCTCAAAGTATGCAAATAAAAGTCAGAATGCTCAGTTTGAGATGTGAAATTAAAACAAATTATTTTCCTTTCCCACATTCCTGACTTCTTCTCTAAATATTTTTACTCCTTACTGTTTCAGTTTTTAACAAAGAAATCTTAAATCATCAGGATAAGTTCACATTTTAAACCTGAGTAAATCTGCAGACCTCAGACTGACGGGACAGAAATATCAGATCATCTCTAGGGACGGATTTAACTGTTCCAGGGGCCGGATTTGGCCCCCGGGCCTGAGTTTGACACCCATGAACTAGAATATTACTGATCAGTTCTAGTGTTAGTTTAGAGACTAAAGACTCCAAAAATGTCTTTACTGAACACAGCAGGACTCTGACGTTGAGGAGATTTAAGAGAGACTGAAAATATTTAATACTATAAAATAGGCCACTAAGACTGGTATATTTAATATATTTACACTGGTTTATTTAATATATTTACACTGGTTTATTAAATATATTTACACTGGTTTATTTAATATATTTACACTGGTTTATTTAATATATTTACACTGGTTTATTAAATATATTTACACTGGTTTATTTAATATATTTACACTGGTTTATTTAATATATTTACACTGGTATATTTAATATATTTACACTGGTTTATTTAATATATTTACACTGGTTTATTTAATATATTTACACTGGTATATTTAATATATTTACACTGGTTTATTTAATATATTTACACTGGTTTATTAAATATATTTACACTGGTTTATTTAATATATTTACACTGGTTTATTTAATATATTTACACTGGTATATTTAATATATTTACACTGGTTTATTTAATATATTTACACTGGTATATTTAATATATTTACACTGGTTTATTTAATATATTTACACTGGTTTATTTAATATATTTACACTGGTATATTTAATATATTTACACTGGTTTATTTAATATATTTACACTGGTTTATTAAATATATTTACACTGGTTTATTTAATATATTTACACTGGTTTATTAAATATATTTACACTGGTTTATTTAATATATTTACACTGGTTTATTAAATATATTTACACTGGTTTATTAAATATATTTACACTGGTTTATTAAATATATTGACACTGGTTTATTAAATATATTGAAACTGGTTTATTAAATATATTGACACTGGTTTATTCAATATATTTACACTGGTTTATTTAATATATTTACACTGGTTTATTAAATATATTTACACTGGTTTATTTAATATATTTACACTGGTTTATTAAATATATTTACACTGGTTTATTTAATATATTTACACTGGTTTATTAAATATATTTACACTGGTTTATTTAATATATTTACACTGGTTTATTTAATATATTTACACTGGTATATTTAATATATTTACACTGGTTTATTTAATATATTTACACTGGTTTATTAAATATATTTACACTGGTTTATTTAATATATTTACACTGGTTTATTTAATATATTTACACTGGTTTATTAAATATATTTACACTGGTTTATTTAATATATTTACACTGGTTTATTTAATATATTTACACTGGTTTATTTAATATATTTACACTGGTTTATTAAATATATTTACACTGGTTTATTTAATATATTTACACTGGTTTATTAAATATATTTACACTGGTTTATTTAATATATTTACACTGGTTTATTAAATATTTTTACACTGGTTTATTTAATATATTTACACTGGTTTATTTAATATATTTACACTGGTTTATTAAATATATTTACACTGGTTTATTTAATATATTTACACTGGTTTATTTAATATATTTACACTGGTTTATTTAATATATTTACACTGGTATATTTAATATATTTACACTGGTTTATTTAATATATTTACACTGGTTTATTAAATATATTTACACTGGTTTATTTAATATATTTACACTGGTTTATTAAATATATTTACACTGGTTTATTTAATATATTTACACTGGTTTATTAAATATATTTACACTGGTTTATTAAATATATTTACACTGGTTTATTAAATATATTGAAACTGGTTTATTTAATATTTTTACACTGGTTTATTTAATATATTTACACTGGTTTATTAAATATATTTACACTGGTTTATTTAATATTTTTACACTGGTTTATTAAATATATTTACACTGGTTTATTAAATATATTTACACTGGTTTATTAAATATATTAACACTGGTTTATTCAATATATATACACTGGTTTATTTAATATATTTACACTGGTTTATTGAAAATATTTACACTGGTTTATTACAAATATTGACACTGGTTTATTAAATATATTTAAACTGGTTTATTAATTATATTTACACTGGTTTATTAAATATATTAACACTGGTTTATTCAATATATTTACACTGGTTTATTAAATATATTTACACTATTGATTAAATATATTTACACTGGTTTATTAAATATATTGACACTGGTTTATTAAATATATTGAAACTGGTTTATTAAATATATTGACACTGGTTTATTCAATATATATACACTGGTTTATTTAATATATTTACACTGGTTTATTAAATATATTAACACTGGTTTATTGAAAATATTTACACTGGTTTATTAAAAATATTGACACTGGTTTATTAAATATATTGACACTTGTTTATTAATTATATTTACACTTGTTTATTAAATATATTAACACTGGTTTATTCAATATATTTACACTGGTTTATTAAATATATTTACACTGGTTTATTTAATATATTTACACTGGTTTATTAAATATATTTACACTGGTTTATTTAATATATTTACACTGGTTTATTAAATATATTTACACTGGTTTATTTAATATATTTACACTGGTTTATTAAATATATTTACACTGGTTTATTTAATATATTTACACTGGTTTATTAAATATATTTAACACTGGTTTATTAATATATTTACACTGGTTTATTAAATATATTACACTGTTTATTAAATATATTTACACTGGTTTATTTAATATATTTACACTGGTTTATTAAATATATTTACACTGGTTTATTAAATATATTTACACTGGTTTATTAAATATATTGAACACTGGTTTATTAATATATTTACACTTTATTGGTTTATTAAATATATTGAACACTGGTTTATTAAATATATTTAACACTGGTTTATTAAATATATTTACACTGGTTTATTTAATATATTTACACTGGTTTATTAAATATATTTACACTGGTTTATTTAATATATTTACAGCTTTATTGGTTTATTAAATATATTTACACTGGTTTATTAAATATATTTGAACACTGGTTTATTAAATATATTTAACACTGGTTTATTAAATATATTGATACACTGGTTTATTAAATATATTTACACTGGTTTATTAAATATATTTACACTGGTTTATTAAATATATTTACACTGGTTTATTAAATATATTTAAACTGGTTTATTAATATATTTACACTGGTTTATTTTTATTATATATTAACACTGGTTTATTCAATATATTTACACTGGTTTATTAAATATATTTACACTGGTTTATTTAATATATTTACACTGGTTTATTAAATATATTTACACTGGTTTATTTAATATATTTACACTGGTTTATTAAATATATTTACACTGGTTTATTTAATATATTTACACTGGTTTATTTAATATATTTACACTGGTTTATTAAATATATTTACACTGGTTTATTAAATATATTTAAACTGGTTTATTAATTATATTTACACTGGTTTATTAAATATATTAACACTGGTTTATTCAATATATTTACACTGGTTTATTAAATATATTTACACTGGTTTATTTAATATATTTACACTGGTTTATTAAATATATTTACACTGGTTTATTTAATATATTTACACTGGTTTATTTAATATATTTACACTGGTTTATTAAATATATTTACACTGGTTTATTAAATATATTGACACTGGTTTATTAAATATATTGAAACTGGTTTATTAAATATATTGACACTGGTTTATTCAATATATTTACACTGGTTTATTTAATATATTTACACTGGTTTATTAAATATATTTACACTGGTTTATTTAATATATTTACACTGGTTTATTAAATATATTTACACTGGTTTATTTAATATATTTACACTGGTTTATTAAATATATTTACACTGGTTTATTGGTATATTTACACTATTATTAAATATTTAAACTGTTTTATTAAATATATTGAAACTGGTTTATTAAATATATTTACACTGGTTTATTAAATATATTTACACTGGTTTATTAAATATATTGACACTGGTTTATTAAATATATTGAAACTGGTTTATTAAATATATTGACACTGGTTTATTCAATATATTTACACTGGTTTATTAAATATATTGACACTGGTTTATTAAATATATTGAAACTGGTTTATTTAATATATTTACACTGGTTTATTAAATATTTTTACACTGGTTTATTTAATATATTTACACTGGTTTATTTAATATATTTACACTGGTTTATTAAATATATTTACACTGGTTTATTAAATATATTGACACTGGTTTATTAAATATATTGAAACTGGTTTATTAAATATATTGACACTGGTTTATTCAATATATTTACACTGGTTTATTCAATATATATACACTGGTTTATTAAATATATTGAAACTGGTTTATTAAATATATTGACACTGGTTTATTCAATATATATACACTGGTTTATTTAATATATTTACACTGGTTTATTAAATATATTAACACTGGTTTATTGAAAATATTTACACTGGTTTATTAAAAATATTGACACTGGTTTATTAAATATATTGACACTTGTTTATTAAATATATTTACACTTGTTTATTAATTATATTTACACTGGTTTATTTAATATATTTACACTGGTTTATTTAATATATTTACACTGGTTTATTTAATATATTTACACTGGTTTATTAAATATATTTACACTGGTTTATTTAATATATTTACACTGGTTTATTTAATATATTTACACTGGTTTATTTAATATATTTACACTGGTTTATTTAATATATTTACACTGGTTTATTTAATATATTTACACTGGTATATTTAATATATTTACACTGGTTTATTTAATATATTTACACTGGTTTATTTAATATATTTACACTGGTATATTTAATATATTTACACTGGTTTATTTAATATATTTACACTGGTTTATTAAATATATTTACACTGGTTTATTTAATATATTTACACTGGTTTATTAAATATATTTACACTGGTTTATTTAATATATTTACACTGGTTTATTAAATATTTTTACACTGGTTTATTTAATATATTTACACTGGTTTATTTAATATATTTACACTGGTTTATTAAATATTTTTACACTGGTTTATTTAATATATTGACACTGGTTTATTTAATATATTTAAACTGGTTTATTAATTATATTGACACTGGTTTATTAAATATATTTACACTGGTTTATTAAATATATTTACACTTGTTTATTAATTATATTGACACTGGTTTATTAAATATATTTACACTGGTTTATTAAATATATTTACACTGGTTTATTAAATATATTTACACTGGTTTATTTAATATATTTACACTGGTTTATTTAATATTCTTACACTGGTTTATTAAATATATTTACACTGGTTTATTGAAAATATTTACACTGGTTTATTAAAAATATTGACACTGGTTTATTAAATATATTTAAACTGGTTTATTAATTATATTGACACTGGTTTATTAAATATATTTACACTGGTTTATTAAATATATTTACACTGGTTTATTAAATATATTTACACTGGTTTATTAAATATATTTACACTGGTTTATTTAATATATTTACACTGGTTTATTAAATATATTTACACTGGTTTATTTAATATATTTACACTTGTTTATTAAATATATTTACACTGGTTTATTAAATATATTTACACTGGTTTATTAAATATATTTACACTGGTTTATTAAATATATTTACACTGGTTTATTAAATATATTTACACTTGTTTAATTAATGTATTTACACTGGTTTATTAAATATATTTACACTGGTTTATTTAATATATTTACACTTGTTTATTAAATATATTTACACTGGTTTATTAAATATATTTACACTGGTTTATTAAATATATTTACACTGGTTTATTAAATATATTTACACTTGTTTATTAAATATATTTACACTTGTTTATTAAATATATTTACACTGGTTTATTACATATATTTACACTTGTTTATTAAATATATTTACACTGGTTTATTAAATATATTTACACTGGTTTATTAAATATATTTACACTGGTTTATTAAATATATTTACACTGGTTTATTACATATATTTACACTTGTTTATTAAATATATTTACACTGGTTTATTACATATATTTACACTTGTTTATTAAATATATTTACACTGGTTTATTAAATATATTTACACTGGTTTATTAAATATATTTACACTGGTTTATTAAATATATTTACACTGGTTTATTACATATATTTACACTTGTTTATTAAATATATTTACACTGGTTTATTAAATATATTTACACTGGTTTATTAAATATATTTACACTGGTTTATTTAATATATTTACACTGGTTTATTAAATATATTTACACTGGTTTATTAAATATATTTACACTGGTTTATTAAATATATTTACACTGGTTTATTAAATATATTTACACTGGTTTATTAAATATATTTACACTGGTTTATTAAATATATTTACACTGGTTTATTACATATATTTACACTTGTTTATTAAATATATTTACACTGGTTTATTAAATATATTTACACTGGTTTATTAAATATATTTACACTGGTTTATTTAATATATTTACACTGGTTTATTTAATATATTTACACTGGTTTATTAAATATATTTACACTGGTTTATTAAATATATTTACACTGGTTTATTAAATATATTTACACTGGTTTATTACATATATTTACACTGGTTTATTACATATATTTACACTGGTTTATCAGCTCTCTGAGGTGTCCTGCTAGTCTCTACCTTTCTCTGAAGGTAAACCGGTTCCGGGGGTTTCCTGTTCACATGTTACATAAACTCTGATCCGGTTCAGCTCCCATGATGCCCCGTGACTCCCCAACCCTGAGACAGCCTGGCCTTTGTCTCTGTTTACATTTAGTCCAGTTAAAGTTAGTCAGGGTTAGCTAAACTGGACCTCGTTAGAAACCCGGGTTTAACACTGAAAATGCCCCTGAATCCTCTAGACCAGGACCCAGTCTTGTCTCTGAATCCTGTAGACCAGGATCCAGTCTTGTCCCTGACTACGGTAGATAAACAACCGCCATGGCTCCGAGGTTCCTGCCGTCGAGTTCCCGTGAAGCAGAGAACCCTGCGACGGTGTAAGCCCCGGAGTTTGACTGCTCCCTCCGTCATTATCAGCCATACTGTAGTATTCAGGAGGAAAGCGCGGTTAAAAACCTTTAAAAAGGTTATTTTACCTTCAGATGGAGCCTCAGAGGGAGAAACTCTGCGCCACAGCCTGGGGGAGAGTGGAACCAAACTTCAGAGGAAGTCACACCCAGAGAGGGCGCCTGATTAGAATCACTTCCTCTGCCTGTTCTCTGTGTTTACGACTCATTTTCTCTACATGTGGTGGTTTCTGCTCAGACAGGCAGCCCCGCTTCATCAGCAGTCTTCCTCTTAAACTGTAAAACAGAACTAAACAGCGAGCTGGCACACGGCTGCAGCCTGGCAGGCAGAGCGCAGGGCAGAAAGCCCGGGCATGGATGCATAGAGGGGCTCTTATTCCAGCAGCATTTCTCCTCACTGACGGCGGAGTGGCGCCCTCTAGTGTTCGGATCCTTCAATGTTAAACAAATGAATAATCCTTAGTATGACTGACAGTATTTAACCTCCTGAAACCTGAACTCTTAGTTCCTCCCTCATCTGGGACCAGCAGAACCGGATCAGGTTAAACCACGGGTGTCAAACTCATGGCCCGTGGGCCAAATCCGGCCCGTGGTACAGTTACACCCGGTCATATCCTATTATTATAACTGGCCCTAAAATATGAGGTCAGCAGATTTCCTCCAGTTTAAAAATGTAAAGGTAACCCTGATGTTATCATCCTTCATTCATAGGAATGAAGAGTAAAAATAATCAGAGAAAAAGAAGTTAATTTGTCTTTTCATTTCATATTTTCATTTTTCATGGGACAATTATAACTTCAATCTATTCTGTGGACTTTTATTTCACATTTTAGCCTTTTACATTCATTATTTAGACTTTTATTTCATATTTTAACCTTTTACATTCATTATTTAGACTTTTATTTCACATTTTAGCCTTTTACATTCATTATTTAGACTTTTATTTCATATTTTAGCCTTTTACATTCATTATTTAGACTTTTATTTCACATTTTAGCCTTTTACATTCATTATTTAGACTTTTATTTCACATTTTAGCCTTTTACATTCATTATTTAGACTTTTATTTCACATTTTAGCCTTTTACATTCATTATTTAGACTTTTATTTCACATTTTAGCCTTTTACATTCATTATTTAGACTTTCATTTCACATTTTAGCCTTTTACATTCATTATTTAGACTTTTATTTCATATTTTAGCCTTTTACATTCATTATTTAGACTTTTATTTCATATTGTAACCTTTTACATTCATTATTTAGACTTTTATTTCATATTTTAGCCTTTTACATTCATTATTTAGACTTTTATTTCATATTTTAACCTTTTACATTAATTATTCTGACTTTTATTTCATATCTTAACCTTTTACATTCATTATTTAGACTTTTATTTCATATTTTAACCTTTTACATTAATTATTTGGACTTTTATTTCATATTTTAACCTTTTACATTAATTATTTGGACTTTTATTTCATATTTTAACCTTTTACATTAATTATTTGGACTTTTATTTCATATTTTAACCTTTTACATTAATTATTTAGACTTTTATTTCATATTTTAACCTTTTATATTCATTATTTGGACTTTTATTTCATATTTTAACCTTTTACATTAATTATTTGGACTTTTATTTCATATTTTAACCTTTTACATTCATTATTTAGACTTTTATTTCATATTTTAACCTTTTACATTAATTATTTGGACTTTTATTTCATATTTTAACCTTTTACATTCATTATTTGGACTTTTATTTCATATTTAAACCTTTTACATTCATTATTTGGACTTTTATTTCATATTTTAACCTTTTGCATTCATTATTTAGACTTTTATTTCATATTGTAACCTTTTACATTCATTATTTGGACTTTTATTTCATATTTTAACCTTTTACATTCATTATTTGGACTTTTATTTCATATTTTAACCTTTACATTCATTATTTGGACTTTTATTTCATATTTTAACTTTTTACATTAATTATTTGGACTTTTATTTCATATTTTAACCTTTTACATTAATTATTTTGACTTCTATTTCATATTTTAACCTTTTACATTAATTATTTGGACTTTTATTTCATATTTTAACCTTTTACATTCATTATTTGGACTTTTATTTCATATTTTAACCTTTTACATTCATTATTTGGACTTTTATTTCATATTTTAATCTTTTACATTCATTATTTAGACTTTTATTTCATATTTTAACTTTTTACATTAATAATTTGGACTTTTATTTCATATTTTAACCTTTTACATTAATTATTTGGACTTTTATTTCATATTTTAACCTTTTACATTCATTATTTGGACTTTTATTTCATATTTTAACCTTTTACATTCATTATTTAGACTTTTATTTCACATTTTAACCTTTTACATTCATAATTTGGACTTTTATTTCATATTTTAACCTTTTACATTCATTATTTGGACTTTTATTTCATATTTTAACCTTTTACATTCATTATTTAGACTTTTATTTCATATTTTAACCTTTTACATTCATTATTTTGACTTCTTTTTCATATTTTGCCCATTTTCAATGTATTATTCTGACTTTTTGTTTCATTTTTTCGCCGTCAATTTATTTTATTTGTTTTTAACTCATAGTTTGACCTTTACGGTGTATAATTTCGATTTATTATCTAATTGTTTGACCTTTTCAATGTATAATTTTGGCTTTTTATCTAATAGTTTGACCTTTTCAACTCCTTATTTCGACCTTTATCTCACATTTAGATATTTTAGGTGCACCATTTCAAATTTTAAGTCATCCTTTTGCCTTAAACACATGATTGTGACTGTCTTTCTCATATATTTCTGTGAAGGTGTGGATCAACATTTCCCCCTAAATATGACAGAAAAATACCGACATAAAAACAGGAGGGAGGCTTCAGCTGTGGTTTTTATTAAAGAGGAATCAGGTGGTAATAGAGAAACATTAGAGCAGAGTAGACTAACGTTAACAACCAAACTCTGAGTCAGTGAGAGGAAATTACAACAACAGGATGATCTACAGCAGGAACAGATTTAATCAATGAATAAGTGAGCTGACGAGGTCAGAGGTCAGGACTGGACCCAGAATCCAAGCGACCATATTTGGAGTATTTTGGCCTAAAACGCGTGGTAAAAAGTCTGAGTCCAGCTGCTGGTGTTGTTGGGTTTAGATGATAACAGACTTCCAACAGGTCAAGGGTCAGAGGGTTTACCAACCTTTGTCCTTAGGCCCCGCCCCCCCATGCGCTGTTACTCAAACACTGATGAATTGACCACTATAATGACGGTGTATCAGCGCCACATTAAAGAAAAGGAAGATTATATGTTCATTTTAAAGAAAATAACCCTGAAATTCTTCAGTTTCAAAAGTCAGTAATTTATCAGAAAAAATAAAAACAAATGTTTCAATTAAAATGTTTTAAAGGTACATTAACAAAAATGTAGAATTTCTGAGATTATGAAGTAAAAAAATCCTAAATAAAACCAGTGTTTTCAGTCTGGTTTCACTCATCCTAGGTCTACTCTGTTAGCTCGTGTTCTGCCACGTGATTGGCTGCTGCTCCACCACATGACGACCATCATGGACACAGTCGGACAGTCACCTCCCGTCACAGGGCGTAGGTCTGTTTGTGGCCGGGTAAATAAACTCTGTCATTCTGGTGATAAATCAGAGAGAACTGGTCTGAACCCGGGTTATTCCAGGTTCTTGTACATTTTTGACTTTACGATGTTGTTTAAATTTTATTTTCTAATGTCAAAACTCAAGAATTTTCAGGGTTTTTCTTCTGTCATTTTCATTTTTTTAAAACCCTGAAATTTTAAGTTTGTTTTCCTGTAAATATTTAACTTTATAATATACAATAATCCTACAAAAATGTGACTTCTTAGTTCAAAAAGTCCCAGATTATCCTTTCTTATTTATTTTTTTAATATTTTAGGCTGGCTTTAACGTGCTCTTGTAGTTCAGGAGTCTAACCGTGATTAAACAAAAGAAGCAAAAATAAAAATAAAACAACTGTATGCACGTCTACAGCCATAGGAGACAGGGTGTGCCCCCCCAGATCTTTGGCGCTCCTTAGGGGTACCCGGACCCCTGGTTGGGAACCATTGTCCTAACATTGACCTCAGTTCAGCAGGAGTCTCTGGAGTCCAACTCTCTGATGGTTTTATAAACAGGAACACACCAGGACCTCAGCTTTGGATGCAGGATGTAATTTTAGTTGAATATTTCTAACATAAAAGCATCCATATTCCTCTCACTAAGACTCAGAATCCTGATTTACACTCTCAGTAATTTAATATTAGAAATAATAAAGACAGGAATATCACATTCATACAAAACACCACTGAATTTCTTCATCTGTGACAGTAAGTACACTGATTAGCTTCAACTTTGCAAATCAACCCTCAGCCTCCGACACAGTCTCCCTCACACTCCTCCTCAACCGTCTGAAACCTTCAGGTCAACCTCCGACAGGAAGCGGTCTCCACCTGACCTCCGTTATCGACAGGCTCCGCCTCAGTCAGATCGCTGCCACTACAGTCTGAGCTTCCACCGCTACGCTGACGACATCCAGACATACTTTAGTTCTGTTCATTCGCCAACAGACAAACATCCGCCATGCAGCAGAGCCGGAAGAAGAAAGAACGTGTTTTTGTGGCGTCCAAGGCACTGCTGTGAATATTTAGACTTTCTCTGGATGACGGCTACTCCATCACTGCTCAGATCCATCAAATCTACGTTCTACATCTCCAGACTCCAGCCATCACTCCAGGACTCTGTGCCCCCGTCTGCCCCCCCATCACTCCAGGACTCTGTGCCCCCGTCTGCCCCCCCATCACTCCAGGACTCTGTGCCCCCGTCTGCCCCCCCATCACTCCAGGACTCTGTGCCCCCCACCCCCCATCACTCCAGGACTCTGTGCCCCCGTCTGCCCCCCCATCACTCCAGGACTCTGTGCCCCCCACCTCCCCCCCATCACTCCAGGACTCTGTGCCCCCGTCCGCCCCCCCATCACTCCAGGACTCTGTGCCCCCCACCTCCCCCCCATCACTCCAGGACTCTGTGCCCCGGTCCGCCCCCCCATCACTCCAGGACTCTGTGCCCCCCACCTCCCCCCCATCACTCCAGGACTCTGTGCCCCGTCCACCCCATCACTCCAGGACTCTGTGCCCCCATCACTCCAGGACTCTGTGCCCCCACCCCCATCACTCCAGGACTCTGTGCCCCCCACCGCCCCCCCATCACTCCAGGACTCTGTGCCCCCGTCCACCCCCCCATCACTCCAGGACTCTGTGCCCCCCATCACTCCAGGACTCTGTGCCCCCCACCCCCCATCACTCCAGGACTCTGTGCCCCCTCCAGTCTGAGTCTGAGCTTCTAGAAGAAGGTGGAAACGTGTGGTCAGTCTTTACATACAGTTGGCTGTCCTGCTTAGCTTTGGGACGGTCCTCCTACAGGGAACACAGAGACATTGATGAACCAGGAAGACTGAACCCAAAACTAAACCCAGGATAGACCGGCTCAGTGAATGTGGTGTTGAAGGTGTGGATGTGGACCAGTGTGTCAGAGGAGACGATGTAGAAGGACAAGATGCCAGCAGGATGGTCCACATACACGGCTACTCTGTTAGAGACCGGGCCTAAGGAGTGGAAGGGGGCGGATGAGGCCAGGGAGGCGGAGGAGTAGGAGATGGTTCCTTTGTTGTTGTGCCACACACAAAAGCGACCATCACTGGTGCAGTGGAGACTCCAGGACTGATCGTTCCTTCCAAACGAACAGTCGTCTCTGTTTCCTCTCCTGCTGATTCCTCTGTAACTCACCGACACATCCACGTATCCGAGGCAGTCCGCCTCCCAGTAACAGCGACCAGTCAGACCATCTCTACACAGCACCTGACGCCACTCCTCAAACCTGTCTGGATGATCAGGATACGGCTGGTCCTCCTCCACATAGGTCATCTTCCTGTTGTTGTCGGACAGTTGGATCTGTCTGTACATGGTGTTTGGGTCGAGCTGGAGTTCACAAGAATCTGATGAAGAGATCAGCAGCAGTTACACACTCATATTTTGGTCACTGATTAGTCTGAATGCCTAGGCTTTAAGTACGACTATTACTGATCCACTTTATCATCATGAATCAGATTAAAACACACTTACATTTCCTTAGACCTGGTCTCAACCACTGGACTCCAGCAGGCTCCAACCTGGATGGAGAAGAGGGTTCAGACACATCAAGTTAAACTCTTTCAGATCTTAGCCAGCTGATATCCTACGTAACACGACACAGGACAGGACTTCTGGGCATGGGAGAAGACCCTGAGGCAGACCCAGAACTCGCTGGAGGGACTATGTATTCCATCTGGCCTGGGAATGCCTGGGAATCCCTCAGGAGGAACTGGAAAACGTTTCGGGGAAGAGGGATGTCTGGGTTGACCTGCTGATATGCTGAAGATGGAGTCTGGTCTTTCCAGCGAGGGTGATCCACCTCAGCAATGGATTGTTTGCCGACGGCAGGCCACACATCCTGAGACTCAGGAAGAGCCTCCCCCATCATGCCTGAGTGCTACTCAGTGGGCTTGACTTACAATCATGCATTCATTCAGTCATTTAAGGCTCATTATCAGGTGGAGCAAGTCAACCTTGTCACCCAGTCAGTGGTTGGTAAGTCACGGGTTACTGGACTCAGAAAGGTGAGAGAAGCTGCAGTGGCGTTTACTCTAAGTTCTTCAGCGCTTATTTTCTAACCAGACTGATGTTCCTGATTGCAGCAGGCCTCTACATACCTGAGAGTGTCCAGTCTCCAGCGTGGATCCTCTCGTTTCTGTGACAGCTGCTCCACTCCTGATTCACTCAGGTGGTTGTAGCTCAGATCTAGTTCTCTCAGGTGGGAGGGGTTGGACGTCAGAGTTGCCGCCAGAAAGGAACACGCATCATCACTGATCAGACAGCCTGACAGCCTAAAAAAGACACCGAACAACAAACATAGCGGATCATGTTTGAATAAGAAAAGACCCACAAGAGAAGAAGAAACACCAAGAGTGGGGCTCTGACCTGAGGGTTTCCAGTAAACAGTTTGGACTCCCCAGTCCCTCAGACAAGATCTCCACTCCTGAGTCCTGCAGGTCGTTGTTACTCAGGTCCAGCTCCCTCAGATTGGAGGACTGGGAGCTGATGACTGATGACAGAGCTTTACAGCTTTCTTCTGAGAGATTACATCCACTCAGCCTGGAGAGACAGCAGTAAGAAAGCTAGTTAACAGTTATTTATTCAGACAGTGACAGGCTTAGAAAGTATTAATGATTACGTTTTACATACACAGCTTTCTTGGAGGCTCTGACCACTGGCAGCAGCCTCAGGAGAGCCTCCTCAGAAGCATAGTACTTCCTCAGGTCAAAGACATCCAGATCTTTCTCTGATGAGAGCAAGATGAAGACCAGAGCTGACCACTGACCAGGAGACAGTTTCTGTCGATGAAGTTTTCCTGAACCAAGGTACTGCTGGATCTGGTCCACCAGAGAATGGTCCTTCAGCTCGTTCAGGCAGTGAAGAAGATTGATGCTTTTTTCTGGACTGAGGCTCTCTTCAATCTTCTCCCTGATGTACTCCACGTTGTCCTGATCAGTCTCTGAGCTACTTCCTGTCTGCATCCGCAGACCTCTCAGAAGATCCTGGTTGGTCTGCAGTGAAAGACCCAGGAGGAAGCGGAGGAACAGGTCCAGGTGTCCATTTGGACTCTGCAGGGCCTGGTCCACGGCTGTTTGGTAGAACTGTGTCTGGGAGGTTGATGGTTCTTCTGACAGCAGATTGACTCCAGAGTTGGTGAAGGTCAGATGGACATGAAGAGCAGCCAGAAACTCCTGAAAGCTCAGATGGACGAAACAATAAACCTGGTCCTGAAACAGTCCTTTCTCCTCTATGAAGACCTGTGTGAACACTCCTGAGTACCAGGAGGCTTCTCTGATATCGATGCCACACTCCATCAGGTCTGGTTCATAGAAGATCAGGTTTCCTTTCTGCAGCTGCTCAAAAGCCAGCTTACCCAGAGACCGGATCATCTTCATGCTCTCTGGACTCCAGTTTGGATCAGTCTCAGCTCCTCCATCATACTTGATGTTCTTCAGTTTGGTCTGAACCACCAGGAAGTGGATGAACATCTCAGTCAGGGTCTTTGGTAGCTCCCCTTCATCATCAGTGTTCAGCAGATCCTCCAGAACTGTAGCAGTGATCCAGCAGAAGACCGGGATGTGGCACATGATCTGGAGGCTTCTGGAGGTCTTGATGTGGGAGATGATTCTGCTGGCCTGCCTCTCATCTCTGAATCTCTTCCTGAAGTACTCCTCCTCCTGGGCATCAGTAAACCCTCGGACTTCTGTCACCATGTCAACACACCCAGGAGGGATCTGATTGGCTGCTGCAGGTCGTGTGGTTATCCAGAGGCGAGCAGATGGAAGCAGGTTTCCTCTGATGAGGTTAGTCAGCAGCACATCCACCGAGGTGGACTGGCTAACATCAGTCAGGATCTCATTGTTGGTGAAGTCCAGAGGAAGCCGACACTCATCCAGACCGTCAAAGATGAAGACCACCTGGAAGTCCTCAAACCTGCAGAGTCCTGCTTCTTTGGTTTCAGTAAAGAAGTGATGAAGGAGCTCCACCAAGCTGAACTCTTTCTCTTTCAGCACATTCAGCTCTCTGAAAGTGAATGGAAATGTGAACTGGATGTCCTGGTTGGCTTTGCCTTCAGCCCAGTCCAGAGTGAACTTCTGTGTTAAGACTGTTTTCCCAATGCCAGCCACGCCCTTCGTCATCACTGTCCTGATTGGTTCATCTCCACCAGCTATAGCTTTAAAGATGTCCTCCTGTCTGATGGTAGTCTCTGGTCTGTGTGGTTTCCTGGATGTTGCTTCAATCTGCCCGACCTCGTGTTCCTGGTTGACCTCTTCAGTCCCTCCCTCAGTGATGTAGAGCTCTGAGATCATGGACATGGAGACTATTGTTGTAGATGTACACACCATGAATATGGAGTCCAGTTCTGCTTGATGCTGCTGGGCCGACGGACCACTGGGAACATCTGAGGTCTCCCGCTCGACTCTGTGGAAGAATCCTGGAGAGTTAGACCACAGCACTGACCCATGAACCCAGAAACCCTGGGACACATGCAGGACAATGAACGGCCATTCTTAACAGCGGCTGTTTTGTGGTTCGCCATGTACAAGGAAGTATCTGCTAAACAACAGCAGAGGACACTACAGACGACTGAGGAAGTCGACAACAGAACAGGAAGTGACAGAGCAGGAGTGTGAACAGTCTGAATGAAGAGGCAATAAGGCACAGCAAAGGCTGGATTAAGGATTCGACCTTCAACAGGAAGGTCTATCAGTCAGGACCAAGGACAGGGACAGGAAGTATTCTCTGTGGTACCGTCTAGTGTCCCGTCATCGACTCAGTCCTGGAAACACAGTCGGTTATGTGGTCCAGGACAGAAGGGCATCATTTAAAGGTAGGAGATGAACATGAACTATCTATCAGAGCATGGAGGAATTATTAAGACTAGTGGTGGAAAGATAATCCGATATGGATCGGTTACCTGATCTTGACCTCAGCGGTCTGAGTGCATCGGTACGCCGAGTCCTGGATCGGTGAAAATGCAGCATGAACCGGTCTTTGGACCGGTCTTAACGCTAGAGATCAGTTCATGAGGCTCTCCTGTTTGCTTTCGTAGCCCGTTCCGCCCCGCTCTGGCTCAGCGTCTGTAATCATGTGTGACCTGTGGTGACCTTTGACCTTTAAACAAGCGTTACGTTCGCCGTAGGTGCTCGCTAAGTAGAAGGATGTGTTTCATTGGACATCGCCGCAGCGCCTTTCAGTACAGTTCTGCACCTCAGGATAAAGTCATGTGGACTTTCTATGAAGGAAGGATTACTTAGAAATGCCTGATGAAGAACTACAGCAGCTCATAAATCTCACCTGTTGAGAGGGCGGGGCTAAAGTCCAGCTAAGATGCTAACAGACCCAAAAACACTTCTCTGAGTTAAAACTCTCCAGTTATCGCCGTAACAACAGCCCCTGTATTCACGGGGGTTACAACCGTGACGTGTTGTTGGGAGGGATTGATTTGGTGACATAATCAGTAGATCTGAGCCCACTGATATTAAACACAGAGGACTTCACTGCAGCCACAAACCTGAGTATTTCCACTTCTGAAGGGCGGCTCTAAATCCTGGACCTTAGTGAGACTCAGGACTGAGTCTCAAACCTGAGTTCCCATCCCTGCTTCACGCAGGCTTAGTGCCTCTACAGCAGAAATAAAGGGCCAAAACTCACAATAAATAAATGAATAAGTGAAAACCTTCTCTTACCTCTGAGCTCCTTCCCTCTCTTTGTCCTCTCGCTGGTCCATGCTGCTGGTTCTGCTCACACTCTTTATCTGCAGAGAGAGACCTGAACATTACAGCTAATCCTGTTATTTCAGCTCTGCAGCCAGAAAATCTACAGCCTGGATGTTTCAGAGCAGACTCAGGCAGAGACCTGCTGCTGTAGTTCAACCATCAGGCCACTAGATGGAGCACTCTGACGGCCACAGGTCTAACCTGGAGAGACGCCTCACTTTATTTCAGTTCAGAGCATTTTTAACCTGGATGAATAGGATTTAATCAGAGTCCAGACCACTACAGTCCAGACCGCTACAGTCCAGACCACTACAGAGTCCAGACCGCTACAGTCCAGACCACTACAGTCCAGACCGCTACAGTCCAGACCACTACAGAGTCCAGACCGCTACAGTCCAGACCGCTACAGAGTCCAGACCACTACAGTCCAGACCACAGTCCAGACCACTACAGTCCAGACCACTACAGTCCAGACCACTACAGTCCAGACCACTACAGAGTCCAGACCGCTACAGTCCAGACCGCTACAGAGTCCAGACCGCTACAGTCCAGACCGCTACAGTCCAGACCACTACAGTCCAGACCGCTACAGTCCAGACCACTACAGAGTCCAGACCGCTACAGTCCAGACCGCTACAGAGTCCAGACCGCTACAGTCCAGACCGCTACAGTCCAGACCACTACAGTCCAGACCGCTACAGAGTCCAGACCGCTACAGTCCAGACCACTACAGTCCAGACCGCTACAGTCCAGACCACTACAGAGTCCAGACCGCTACAGTCCAGACCGCTACAGAGTCCAGACCGCTACAGTCCAGACCGCTACAGTCCAGACCACTACAGTCCAGACCACTACAGAGTCCAGACCACTACAGAGTCCAGACCGCTACAGTCCAGACCACTACAGAGTCCAGACCACTACAGTCCAGACCGCTACAGTCCAGACCACTACAGAGTCCAGACCGCTACAGTCCAGACCGCTACAGAGTCCAGACCACTACAGTCCAGACCACAGTCCAGACCACTACAGTCCAGACCACTACAGTCCAGACCACTACAGTCCAGACCACTACAGAGTCCAGACTACAGTCCAGATACAGAGTCCAGACCAGAGTCCAGACCTCTACAGTCCAGACCACTACAGTCCAGACCGCTACAGAGTCCAGACCGCTACAGTCCAGACCACTACAGTCCAGACCACTACAGAGTCCAGACCGCTACAGTCCAGACCACTACAGAGTCCAGACCGCTACAGTCCAGACCACTACAGTCCAGACCACTACAGAGTCCAGACCACTACAGAGTCCAGACCGCTACAGAGTCCAGACCGCTACAGTCCAGACCACTACAGTCCAGACCACTACAGAGTCCAGACCACTACAGTCCAGACCACTACAGTCCAGACCACTACAGAGTCCAGACCTCTACAGTCCGGACTACAGAGTCCAGACCGCTACAGAGTCCAGACCACTACAGAGTCCAGACCACTACAGAGTCCAGACCGCTACAGTCCAGACCACTACAGAGTCCAGACCGCTACAGTCCAGACCGCTACAGTCCAGACCACTACAGAGTCCAGACCGCTACAGTCCAGACCGCTACAGAGTCCAGACCGCTACAGTCCAGACCACTACAGTCCAGACCACTACAGAGTCCAGACCGCTACAGTCCAGACCGCTACAGAGTCCAGACCGCTACAGTCCAGACCGCTACAGAGTCCAGACCACTACAGAGTCCAGACCACTACAGTCCAGACCGCTACAGTCCAGACCACTACAGAGTCCAGACCGCTACAGTCCAGACCGCTACAGAGTCCAGACCGCTACAGTCCAGACCGCTACAGTCCAGACCACTACAGTCCAGACCACTACAGAGTCCAGACCACTACAGTCCAGACCACTACAGTCCAGACCACTACAGAGTCCAGACCACTACAGTCCAGACCACTACAGTCCAGACCACTACAGAGTCCAGACCGCTACAGTCCAGACCGCTACAGAGTCCAGACCGCTACAGAGTCCAGACCACTACAGAGTCCAGACCACTACAGAGTCCAGACCGCTACAGTCCAGACCACTACAGAGTCCAGACCGCTACAGTCCAGACCGCTACAGTCCAGACCACTACAGAGTCCAGACCGCTACAGTCCAGACCACTACAGAGTCCAGACCACTACAGAGTCCAGACCGCTACAGACCAGAGCGCTAGAGAGTCGAGACCTCTACAGAGTCCAGACCACTACAGTCCAGACCACTACAGTCCAGACCACTACAGAGTCCAGACCGCTACAGTCCAGACCACTACAGAGTCCAGACCGCTACAGAGTCCAGACCACTACAGAGTCCAGACCACTACAGAGTCCAGACCGCTACAGTCCAGACCACTACAGTCCAGACCGCTACAGTCCAGACCACTACAGAGTCCAGACCGCTACAGTCCAGACCGCTACAGAGTCCAGACCACTACAGTCCAGACCACAGTCCAGACCGCTACAGTCCAGACCGCTACAGTCCAGACCACTACAGTCCAGACCGCTACAGAGTCCAGACCGCTACAGTCCAGACCACTACAGTCCAGACCACTACAGAGTCCAGACCACTACAGAGTCCAGACCGCTACAGTCCAGACCACTACAGAGTCCAGACCACTACAGAGTCCAGACCGCTACAGTCCAGACCACTACAGTCCAGACCACTACAGAGTCCAGACCACTACAGTCCAGACCACTACAGTCCAGACCACTACAGAGTCCAGACCGCTACAGTCCAGACCGCTACAGAGTCCAGACCGCTACAGAGTCCAGACCACTACAGAGTCCAGACCACTACAGAGTCCAGACCGCTACAGTCCAGACCGCTACAGAGTCCAGACCGCTACAGTCCAGACCGCTACAGTCCAGACCACTACAGAGTCCAGACCGCTACAGTCCAGACCACTACAGAGTCCAGACCACTACAGAGTCCAGACCGCTACAGTCCAGACCGCTACAGAGTCCAGACCGCTACAGAGTCCAGACCACTACAGTCCAGACCACTACAGTCCAGACCACTACAGAGTCCAGACCGCTACAGTCCAGACCACTACAGAGTCCAGACCGCTACAGAGTCCAGACCACTACAGAGTCCAGACCACTACAGAGTCCAGACCGCTACAGTCCAGACCACTACAGTCCAGACCGCTACAGTCCAGACCACTACAGAGTCCAGACCGCTACAGTCCAGACCGCTACAGAGTCCAGACCGCTACAGAGTCCAGACCTCTACAGAGTCCAGACCGCGAGAGAGTCCAGACCACTACAGTCCAGACCGCTACAGTCCAGACCACTACAGAGTCCAGACCGCTACAGTCCAGACCGCTACAGAGTCCAGACCGCTACAGAGTCCAGACCGCTACAGAGTCCAGACCACTACAGAGTCCAGACCGCTACAGACCAGACCACTACAGTCCAGACCGCTCCAGAGTGCAGACCGCTCCAGTCCAGACCACTACAGTCCAGACCGCTACAGAGTCCAGACCGCTACAGAGTCCAGACCGCTACAGAGTCCAGACCGCTACAGAGTCCAGACCGCTACAGTCCAGACCGCTACAGAGTCCAGACCGCTACAGAGTCCAGACCGCTACAGGGTCCAGACCACAGTCCAGACCGCTACAGTCCAGACCACTACAGAGTCCAGACCACTACAGAGTCCAGACCACTACAGTCCAGACCACTACAGTCCAGACCGCTACAGTCCAGACCACTACAGAGTCCAGACCACTACAGTCCAGACCGCTACAGTCCAGACCACTACAGTCCAGACCGCTACAGAGTCCAGACCACTACAGAGTCCAGACCACTACAGAGTCCAGACCGCTACAGTCCAGACCGCTACAGTCCAGACCACTACAGTCCAGACCGCTACAGAGTCCAGACCACTACAGAGTCCAGACCACTACAGAGTCCAGACCGCTACAGACCAGACCGCTACAGAGTCCAGACCGCTACAGAGTCCAGACCACTACAGTCCAGACCACTACAGTCCAGACCACTACAGAGTCCAGACCACTACAGTCCAGACCACTACAGAGTCCAGACCGCTACAGAGTCCAGACCGCTACAGAGTCCAGACCACTACAGAGTCCAGACCGCTACAGTCCAGACCGCTACAGTCCAGACCGCTACAGTCCAGACCACTACAGAGTCCAGACCGCTACAGTCCAGACCGCTACAGAGTCCAGACCGCTACAGAGTCCAGACCACTACAGAGTCCAGACCGCTACAGTCCAGACCACTACAGTCCAGACCGCTACAGTCCAGACCACTACAGAGTCCAGACCGCTACAGTCCAGACCGCTACAGAGTCCAGACCGCTACAGAGTCCAGACCACTACAGAGTCCAGACCACTACAGAGTCCAGACCGCTACAGTCCAGACCACTACAGTCCAGACCGCTACAGAGTCCAGACCGCTACAGTCCAGACCACTACAGTCCAGACCGCTACAGAGTCCAGACCGCTACAGAGTCCAGACCGCTACAGAGTCCAGACCGCTACAGAGTCCAGACCGCTACAGTCCAGACCGCTACAGAGTCCAGACCGCTACAGAGTCCAGACCGCTACAGGGTCCAGACCACAGTCCAGACCGCTACAGTCCAGACCACTACAGAGTCCAGACCACTACAGAGTCCAGACCACTACAGTCCAGACCACTACAGTCCAGACCGCTACAGTCCAGACCACTACAGAGTCCAGACCACTATAGTCCAGACCGCTACAGTCCAGACCACTACAGAGTCCAGACCGCTACAGTCCAGACCACTACAGAGTCCAGACCACTACAGAGTCCAGACCGCTACAGTCCAGACCGCTACAGAGTCCAGACCGCTACAGTCCAGACCACTACAGTCCAGACCGCTACAGAGTCCAGACCGCTACAGAGTCCAGACCGCTACAGAGTCCAGACCGCTACAGAGTCCAGACCGCTACAGTCCAGACCGCTACAGAGTCCAGACCGCTACAGAGTCCAGACCGCTACAGGGTCCAGACCACAGTCCAGACCGCTACAGTCCAGACCACTACAGAGTCCAGACCACTACAGAGTCCAGACCACTACAGTCCAGACCACTACAGTCCAGACCGCTACAGTCCAGACCACTACAGAGTCCAGACCACTACAGTCCAGACCGCTACAGTCCAGACCACTACAGAGTCCAGACCGCTACAGTCCAGACCACTACAGAGTCCAGACCACTACAGAGTCCAGACCGCTACAGTCCAGACCGCTACAGAGTCCAGACCGCTACAGTCCAGACCACTACAGAGTCCAGACCACTACAGAGTCCAGACCACTACAGAGTCCAGACCGCTACAGTCCAGACCGCTACAGAGTCCAGACCGCTACAGAGTCCAGACCACTACAGTCCAGACCACTACAGTCCAGACCACTACAGAGTCCAGACCGCTACAGTCCAGACCACTACAGAGTCCAGACCGCTACAGAGTCCAGACCACTACAGAGTCCAGACCACTACAGAGTCCAGACCGCTACAGTCCAGACCACTACAGTCCAGACCGCTACAGTCCAGACCACTACAGAGTCCAGACCGCTACAGTCCAGACCGCTACAGAGTCCAGACCGCTACAGAGTCCAGACCACTACAGAGTCCAGACCGCTACAGTCCAGACCACTACAGTCCAGACCGCTACAGTCCAGACCACTACAGAGTCCAGACCGCTACAGTCCAGACCGCTACAGAGTCCAGACCGCTACAGAGTCCAGACCACTACAGAGTCCAGACCACTACAGAGTCCAGACCGCTACAGTCCAGACCACTACAGTCCAGACCGCTACAGAGTCCAGACCGCTACAGTCCAGACCACTACAGAGTCCAGACCGCTACAGAGTCCAGACCGCTACAGAGTCCAGACCGCTACAGAGTCCAGACCGCTACAGTCCAGACCGCTACAGAGTCCAGACCGCTACAGAGTCCAGACCGCTACAGGGTCCAGACCACAGTCCAGACCGCTACAGTCCAGACCACTACAGAGTCCAGACCACTACAGAGTCCAGACCACTACAGTCCAGACCACTACAGTCCAGACCGCTACAGTCCAGACCACTACAGAGTCCAGACCACTACAGTCCAGACCGCTACAGTCCAGACCACTACAGAGTCCAGACCGCTACAGTCCAGACCACTACAGAGTCCAGACCACTACAGAGTCCAGACCGCTACAGTCCAGACCGCTACAGAGTCCAGACCGCTACAGTCCAGACCACTACAGAGTCCAGACCACTACAGAGTCCAGACCACTACAGAGTCCAGACCGCTACAGTCCAGACCGCTACAGAGTCCAGACCGCTACAGAGTCCAGACCGCTACAGTCCAGACCACTACAGAGTCCAGACCACTACAGAGTCCAGACCGCTACAGTCCAGACCGCTACAGAGTCCAGACCGCTACAGTCCAGACCACTACAGAGTCCAGACCACTACAGAGTCCAGACCGCTACAGTCCAGACCGCTACAGAGTCCAGACCGCTACAGAGTCCAGACCACTACAGAGTCCAGACCACTACAGAGTCCAGACCGCTACAGTCCAGACCACTACAGAGTCCAGACCACTACAGTCCAGACCGCTACAGTCCAGACCACTACAGAGTCCAGACCGCTACAGTCCAGACCACTACAGAGTCCAGACCACTACAGAGTCCAGACCGCTACAGTCCAGACCGCTACAGAGTCCAGACCGCTACAGAGTCCAGACCACTACAGTCCAGACCACTACAGTCCAGACCACTACAGAGTCCAGACCGCTACAGTCCAGACCACTACAGAGTCCAGACCGCTACAGAGTCCAGACCACTACAGAGTCCAGACCACTACAGAGTCCAGACCGCTACAGTCCAGACCACTACAGTCCAGACCGCTACAGTCCAGACCACTACAGAGTCCAGACCGCTACAGTCCAGACCGCTACAGAGTCCAGACCGCTACAGAGTCCAGACCACTACAGAGTCCAGACCGCTACAGTCCAGACCACTACAGTCCAGACCGCTACAGTCCAGACCACTACAGAGTCCAGACCGCTACAGTCCAGACCGCTACAGAGTCCAGACCGCTACAGAGTCCAGACCACTACAGAGTCCAGACCACTACAGAGTCCAGACCGCTACAGTCCAGACCACTACAGTCCAGACCGCTACAGAGTCCAGACCGCTACAGTCCAGACCACTACAGTCCAGACCGCTACAGAGTCCAGACCGCTACAGAGTCCAGACCGCTACAGAGTCCAGACCGCTACAGAGTCCAGACCGCTACAGTCCAGACCGCTACAGAGTCCAGACCGCTACAGAGTCCAGACCGCTACAGGGTCCAGACCACAGTCCAGACCGCTACAGTCCAGACCACTACAGAGTCCAGACCACTACAGAGTCCAGACCACTACAGTCCAGACCACTACAGTCCAGACCGCTACAGTCCAGACCACTACAGAGTCCAGACCACTACAGTCCAGACCGCTACAGTCCAGACCACTACAGAGTCCAGACCGCTACAGTCCAGACCACTACAGAGTCCAGACCACTACAGAGTCCAGACCGCTACAGTCCAGACCGCTACAGAGTCCAGACCGCTACAGTCCAGACCACTACAGAGTCCAGACCACTACAGAGTCCAGACCACTACAGAGTCCAGACCGCTACAGTCCAGACCGCTACAGAGTCCAGACCGCTACAGAGTCCAGACCACTACAGTCCAGACCACTACAGTCCAGACCACTACAGAGTCCAGACCGCTACAGTCCAGACCACTACAGAGTCCAGACCGCTACAGAGTCCAGACCACTACAGAGTCCAGACCACTACAGAGTCCAGACCGCTACAGTCCAGACCACTACAGTCCAGACCGCTACAGTCCAGACCACTACAGAGTCCAGACCGCTACAGTCCAGACCACTACAGAGTCCAGACCGCTACAGTCCAGACCACTACAGTCCAGACCGCTACAGTCCAGACCACTACAGAGTCCAGACCGCTACAGTCCAGACCGCTACAGAGTCCAGACCGCTACAGAGTCCAGACCACTACAGAGTCCAGACCACTACAGAGTCCAGACCGCTACAGTCCAGACCACTACAGTCCAGACCGCTACAGAGTCCAGACCGCTACAGTCCAGACCACTACAGTCCAGACCGCTACAGAGTCCAGACCGCTACAGAGTCCAGACCGCTACAGAGTCCAGACCGCTACAGAGTCCAGACCGCTACAGTCCAGACCGCTACAGAGTCCAGACCGCTACAGAGTCCAGACCGCTACAGGGTCCAGACCACAGTCCAGACCGCTACAGTCCAGACCACTACAGAGTCCAGACCACTACAGAGTCCAGACCACTACAGTCCAGACCACTACAGTCCAGACCGCTACAGTCCAGACCACTACAGAGTCCAGACCACTACAGTCCAGACCGCTACAGTCCAGACCACTACAGAGTCCAGACCGCTACAGTCCAGACCACTACAGAGTCCAGACCACTACAGAGTCCAGACCGCTACAGTCCAGACCGCTACAGAGTCCAGACCGCTACAGTCCAGACCACTACAGAGTCCAGACCACTACAGAGTCCAGACCACTACAGAGTCCAGACCGCTACAGTCCAGACCGCTACAGAGTCCAGACCGCTACAGAGTCCAGACCGCTACAGTCCAGACCGCTACAGAGTCCAGACCGCTACAGTCCAGACCACTACAGAGTCCAGACCACTACAGAGTCCAGACCGCTACAGTCCAGACCGCTACAGAGTCCAGACCGCTACAGTCCAGACCACTACAGAGTCCAGACCACTACAGAGTCCAGACCACTACAGAGTCCAGACCGCTACAGTCCAGACCGCTACAGAGTCCAGACCGCTACAGAGTCCAGGCCACTACAGTCCAGACCTTTTCTTCTAATATTTTCTTTTTCTTTTTGGTAAATTGAACGTTTGACCAGGAGCTGCAGATGGAAACTAACCTACATATTTACAGAAATGTTGTTTTTAAAAAGGTGAATAAATAAATAAATCTACAGTCACAGCTCCTTATCTGTCTATAGTTAGTTTTTTTTAAAGCCAGAACTTCATTCAAAAAAAAAAAACCCAGTCAGCTGTGACAACTAGAATAAATAAATTAGAAGATAAATAATTTCTATGACTTTTGAATAAAAACAACAGCGACTTCTCCTAGTCAAACTGAGATTTGAACGTTTAAAGTCCCTCAAAAATTCTAATGATTGAATAAATAAATAATGAATGAATGAATGAATAATAGGGGAGGAAAAATGCTAGTTTATTTTTATATAGATAATTAATAAAAATAATAGGGGAGGGAAAATGCTAGTTTATTTTTATATAGATAATTAATAAAAATAATAGGGGAGGAAAAAATGCTAGTTTATTTTTATATAGATAATTAATAAAAATAATAGGGGAGGAAAAAATGCTAGTTTATTTTTATATGGATAATTAATAAAAAAAATAGGAGAGGAAAAATGCTAGTTTATTTTTATATAGATAATAGATAAAAATAATAGGGGAGGAAAAATGCTAGTTTATTTTTATATAGATAATTAATAAAAATAATAGGGGAGGAAAAATGCTAGTTTATTTTTATATAGATAATTAATAAAAATAATAGGGGAGGAAAAAATGCTAGTTTATTTTTATATAGATAATAGATAAAAATAATAGGGGAGGAAAAATGCTAGTTTATTTTTATATAGATAATAGATAAAAATAATAGGGGAGGAAAAATGCTAGTTTATTTTTATATGGATAATTAATAAAAATAATAGGAGAGGAAAAAATGCTAGTTTATTTTTATATAGATAATAGATAAAAATAATAGGGGAGGAAAAATGCTAGTTTATTTTTATATAGATAATAGATAAAAATAATAGGGGAGGAAAAATGCTAGTTTATTTTTATATAGATAATTAATAAAAATAATAGGGGAGGAAAAAATGCTAGTTTATTTTTATATGGATAATTAATAAAAATAATAGGAGAGGAAAAAATGCTAGTTTATTTTTATATAGATAATAGATAAAAATAATAGGGGAGGAAAAATGCTAGTTTATTTTTATATAGATAATAGATAAAAATAATAGGGGAGGAAAAATGCTAGTTTATTTTTATATAGATAATTAATAAAAATAATAGGGGAGGGAAAAATGCTAGTTTATTTTTATATAGATAATAGATAAAAATAATAGGGGAGGAAAAAATGCTAGTTTATTTTTATATAGATAATTAATAAAAATAATAGGAGAGGAAAAATGCTAGTTTATTTTTATATAGATAATTAATAAAAATAATAGGGGAGGAAAAATGCTAGTTTATTTTTATATAGATAATTAATAAAAATAATAGGAGAGGAAAAATGCTAGTTTATTTTTATATAGATAATTAATAAAAATAATAGGGGAGGAAAAATGCTAGTTTATTTTTATATAGATAATTAATAAAAATAATAGGGAGGGAAAAATGCTAGTTTATTTTTATATAGATAATTAATAAAAATAATAGGAGGAAAATGCTAGTTTATTTTTATATAGATAATTAATAAAAATAATAGGGGAGGAAAAATGCTAGTTTATTTTTATATAGATAATTAATAAAAATAATAGGGAGGGAAAAATGCTAGTTTATTTTTATATAGATAATTAATAAAAATAATAGGGGAGGAAAAATGCTAGTTTATTTTTATATAGATAATTAATAAAAATAATAGGGGAGGGAAAAATGCTAGTTTATTTTTATATAGATAATTAATAAAAATAATAGGGGAGGAAAAAATGCTAGTTTATTTTTATATAGATAATTAATAAAAATAATAGGGGAGGAAAAAATGCTAGTTTATTTTTATATGGATAATTAATAAAAATAATAGGAGAGGAAAAATGCTAGTTTATTTTTATATAGATAATAGATAAAAATAATAGGGGAGGAAAAATGCTAGTTTATTTTTATATAGATAATTAATAAAAATAATAGGGGAGGAAAAATGCTAGTTTATTTTTATATAGATAATTAATAAAAATAATAGGGGAGGAAAAATGCTAGTTTATTTTTATAGATAATTAATAAAAATAATAGGGAGGGAAAATGCTAGTTTATTTTTATAGATAGATTAATAAAAATAATAGGGGAGTAAAAATGCTAGTTTATTTTTATATAGATAATTAATAAAAATAATAGGGGAGGAAAAATGCTAGTTTATTTTTATATAGATAATTAATAAAAATAATAGGGGAGGAAAAATGCTAGTTTATTTTTATATAGATAATTAATAAAAATAATAGGGAGGGAAAAATGCTAGTTTAT
This sequence comes from Cheilinus undulatus, assembly GCF_018320785.1. Taxonomy (NCBI): domain Eukaryota; kingdom Metazoa; phylum Chordata; class Actinopteri; order Labriformes; family Labridae; genus Cheilinus; species Cheilinus undulatus. The sequence continues at coordinate 27,122,253 of NC_054888.1, read as the reverse complement.
TTTTATATAGATAATTAATAAAAATAATAGGTGAGGAAAAATGCTAGTTTATTTTTATATAGATAATTAATAAAAATAATAGGGTTGGAAAAATGCTAGTTTATTTTTATATAGATAATTAATAAAAATAATAGGGAGGGAAAAATGCTAGTTTATTTTTATATAGATAATTAATAAAAATAATAGGGGAGGAAAAAATGCTAGTTTATTTTTATATGGATAATTAATAAAAATAATAGGAGAGGAAAAATGCTAGTTTATTTTTATATAGATAATAGATAAAAATAATAGGGGAGGAAAAATGCTAGTTTATTTTTATATAGATAATTAATAAAAATAATAGGGGAGGAAAAATGCTAGTTTATTTTTATATAGATAATTAATAAAAATAATAGGGGAGGAAAAATGCTAGTTTATTTTTATATAGATAATTAATAAAAATAATAGGAGAGGAAAAATGCTAGTTTATTTTTATATAGATAATTAATAAAAATAATAGGGGAGGAAAAATGCTAGTTTATTTTTATATAGATAATTAATAAAAATAATAGGGGAGGAAAAATGCTAGTTTATTTTTATATAGATAATTAATAAAAATAATAGGGGAGGAAAAATGCTAGTTTATTTTTATATAGATAATAGATAAAAATAATAGGGGAGGAAAAATGCTAGTTTATTTTTATATGGATAATTAATAAAAATAATAGGAGAGGAAAAAATGCTAGTTTATTTTTATATAGATAATAGATAAAAATAATAGGGGAGGAAAAAATGCTAGTTTATTTTTATATAGATAATTAATTAAAATAATAGGGAGGGAAAAATGCTAGTTTATTTTTATATAGATAATTAATAAAAATAATAGGGAGGGAAAAATGCTAGTTTATTTTTATATAGATAATTAATAAAAATAATAGGGGAGGAAAAATGCTAGTTTATTTTTATATAGATAATTAATAAAAATAATAGGGAAGGAAAAATGCTAGTTTATTTTTATATAGATAATTAATAAAAATAATAGGGAGGGAAAAATGCTAGTTTATTTTTATATAGATAATTAATAAAAATAATAGGGAAGGAAAAATGCTAGTTTATTTTTATATAGATAATTAATAAAAATAATAGGGAGGGAAAAATGCTAGTTTATTTTTATATAGATAATTAATAAAAATAATAGGGGAGGAAAAATGCTAGTTTATTTTTATATAGATAATTAATAAAAATAATAGGGAGGGAAAAATGCTAGTTTATTTTTATATAGATAATTAATAAAAATAATAGGGAGGGAAAAATGCTAGTTTATTTTTATATAGATAATTAATAAAAATAATAGGGAGGGAAAAATGCTAGTTTATTTTTATATAGATAATTAATAAAAATAATAGGGGAGGAAAAATGCTAGTTTATTTTTATATAGATAATTAATAAAAATAATAGGGGAGGAAAAATGCTAGTTTATTTTTATATAGATAATTAATAAAAATAATAGGGAGGGAAAAATGCTAGTTTATTTTTATATAGATAATTAATAAAAATAATAGGGGAGGAAAAATGCTAGTTTATTTTTATATAGATAATAGATAAAAATAATAGGGGAGGGAAAAATGCTAGTTTATTTTTATATAGATAATTAATAAAAATAATAGGGGAGGAAAAAATGCTAGTTTATTTTTATATAGATAATAGATAAAAATAATAGGGGAGGAAAAAATGCTAGTTTATTTTTATATAGATAATTAATAAAAATAATAGGGAGGGAAAAATGCTAGTTTATTTTTATATAGATAATTAATAAAAATAATAGGGAGGGAAAAATGCTAGTTTATTTTTATATAGATAATTAATAAAAATAATAGGGGAGGAAAAATGCTAGTTTATTTTTATATAGATAATTAATAAAAATAATAGGGAGGGAAAAATGCTAGTTTATTTTTATATAGATAATTAATAAAAATAATAGGGAGGGAAAAATGCTAGTTTATTTTTATATAGATAATTAATAAAAATAATAGGAGAGGAAAAATGCTAGTTTATTTTTATATAGATAATCAATAAAAATAATAGGAGAGGAAAAATGCTAGTTTATTTTTATATAGATAATCAATAAAAATAATAGGAGAGGAAAAATGCTAGTTTATTTTTATATAGATAATTAATAAAAATAATGGGGGGGGAATGCTAATTTATTTTTATATAGATAATAAATAAAGATAATAGGGGAGTAAAAATGCTAGTTAATTTTTATATAAATAATAAATAAAAATAATAGGGGAGGAAAAATGCTAGTTTATTTTTATATAAATAATAAATAAAAATAATAGGGGAGTAAAAATGCTAGTTAATTTTTATATAAATAATAAATAAAAATAATAGGGGAGTAAAAATGCTAGTTGATTTTTATATAAATAATAAATAAAAATAATAGGGGAGTAAAAATGCTAGTTACTTTTTATATAAATAATAAATAAAAATAATAGGGGAGTAAAAATGCTAGTTTATTTTTATATAAATAATAAATAAAAATAATAGGGGAGGAAAAATGCTAGTTTATTTTTATATAGATAATTAATAAAAATAATAGGGGAGGAAAAATGCTAGTTTATTTTTATATAGATAATTAATAAAAATAATAGGGAGGGAATTATGATAGTTTATTTTTATATAGATAATTAATAAAAATAATAGGAGGAAAATGCTAGTTTATTTTTATATAGATAATTAATAAAAATAATAGGGGAGGAAAAATGCTAGTTTATTTTTATATAGATAATTAATAAAAATAATAGGGAGGGAAAAATGCTAGTTTATTTTTATATAGATAATTAATAAAAATAATAGGGAGGGAAAAATGCTAGTTTATTTTTATATAGATAATTAATAAAAATAATAGGAGAGGAAAAATGCTAGTTTATTTTTATATAGATAATCAATAAAAATAATAGGAGAGGAAAAATGCTAGTTTATTTTTATATAGATAATTAATAAAAATAATGGGGGGGGAATGCTAATTTATTTTTATATAGATAATAAATAAAGATAATAGGGGAGTAAAAATGCTAGTTAATTTTTATATAAATAATAAATAAAAATAATAGGGGAGTAAAAAATGCTAGTTAATTTTTATATAAATAATAAATAAAAATAATAGGGGAGTAAAAATGCTAGTTAATTTTTATATAAATAATAAATAAAAATAATAGGGGAGTAAAAATGCTAGTTGATTTTTATATAAATAATAAATAAAAATAATAGGGAGTAAAATGCTAGTTAATTTTTATATAAATAATAAATAAAAATAATAGGGAGGAAAAATGCTAGTTTATTTTATATAGATAATCAATAAAAATAATAGGGGAGTAAAAATGCTAGTTTATTTTTATATAAATAATAAATAAAAATAATAGGGGAGGAAAAATGCTAGTTTATTTTTATATAGATAATTAATAAAAATAATAGGGGAGGAAAAATGCTAGTTTATTTTTATATAGATAATTAATAAAAATAATAGGGAGGGAAAAATGCTAGTTTATTTTTATATAAATAATAAAAATAATAGGGAGTAAAATGCTAGTTTATTTTTATATAGATAATTAATAAAAATAATAGGGAAGGAAAATGCTAGTTTATTTTTATATAGATAATTAATAAAAATAATAGGGAGTAAAAATGCTAGTTTATTTTTATATAGATAATTAATAAAAATAATAGGGAGTAAAAATGCTAGTTTATTTTTATATAGATAATTAATAAAAATAATAGAGGAAAATGCTAGTTTATTTTTATATAGATAATTAATAAAAATAATAGGGAGGGAAAAATGCTAGTTTATTTTTATATAGATAATTAATAAAAATAATAGGGGAGGAAAAATGCTAGTTTATTTTTATATAGATAATTAATAAAAATAATAGGGGAGGAAAAATGCTAGTTTATTTTTATATAGATAATTAATAAAAATAATAGGGAGGGAAAAATGCTAGTTTATTTTTATATAGATAATTAATAAAAATAATAGGGAGGGAAAAATGCTAGTTTATTTTTATATAGATAATTAATAAAAATAATAGGGAGGGAAAAATGCTAGTTTATTTTTATATAGATAATTAATAAAAATAATAGGGAGGGAAAAATGCTAGTTTATTTTTATATAGATAATTAATAAAAATAATAGGGGAGGAAAAATGCTAGTTTATTTTTATATAGATAATTAATAAAAATAATGGGGGGGGAATGCTAATTTATTTTTATATAGATAATAAATAAAGATAATAGGGGAGTAAAAATGCTAGTTAATTTTTATATAAATAATAAATAAAAATAATAGGGGAGTAAAAAATGCTAGTTAATTTTTATATAAATAATAAATAAAAATAATAGGGGAGTAAAAATGCTAGTTGATTTTTATATAAATAATAAATAAAAATAATAGGGGAGTAAAAATGCTAGTTAATTTTTATATAAATAATAAATAAAAATAATAGGGGAGTAAAAATGCTAGTTTATTTTTATATAAATAATAAATAAAAATAATAGGGGAGTAAAAATGCTAGTTAATTTTTATATAAATAATAAATAAAAATAATAGGGGAGGAAAAAATGCTAGTTTATTTTTATATAGATAATCAATAAAAATAATAGGGAGGAAAAAATGCTAGTTTATTTTTATATAGATAATTAATAAAAATAATAGGGAGGAAAAAATGCTAGTTTATTTTTATATAGATAATTAATAAAAATAATAGGGAGGAAAAAATGCTAGTTTATTTGTATATAGATAATTAAATTTAATTATAGATTATAGATGTTGTTGAGTATTAATGTGCAGAGGTTCAGTTTGATGTTATTTGAAGTTAAATAATTGATTTTAAAAATATTTAAAACCCTAAAAATCCACCTGTCCCTCTATTTATAGTTCATCCATTCCCAGCTGTAGACTCCTGAAGAAATGAGGATTTCACAGATGTTTAAATATGTTTAAATATTGTTTGATTCCCGCTGGTCTCTCTAAATATGTTTAATCTGCTCTGAGAATAAAAACCACTGCTGTGAATATAAAGTTTGGTCTGACTGTCTGCTGCTGACCCTCCTCCTCCTCCTCCTCTTCCTCCTGCTCTAGCAGGAACAGAGGGGTATTTCCTCTGCAGCAACGACCCAAAGACTCCTCAGCTCAGATAAACTCCCTCCTCAGACCCTCAGAGACCACAGAAGTGAACAAACATGGCGGAGGATCCCAGACCCTTACCCACCATGCCTCAGTCATCCCGGGGTTCCGGTGAACTCTGGGTTCTGGGTCTGGATAGAGAGCTGGTCTACACCTAGATCGGTGCATGTTAATGAGAACTAAAACGGTTTAAATCGGTACTTTACCTGCAGGAGAAAGCTCGGTGGAGAAAATAATCTGCGTCACTGCTGCTTTAAAAGCGAAACTAAACTTTGACCGGAAATGCCCGCCTAGGGCCGCGTGACAGGGACAGCTGGAGTACGGATCAGTGGTTCATATGTGCTGGCATGTATGGGACCATACATCCACACAAGGAGCTCTGTTTCCCTCTGCACTCCTCTCAGGCAGCCTGGCGCTCATGTGAGCTCTAGGTAGGCTGCAGCCTGACAGACAGAGCGCAGGGCTGAAACCCTTCTCTGAGAGCTCCTGTTAATTTCCTGTTAAACATCAGGAGGGTTCAGTGAAAATACTGGACTAAGCCTTTCCCCTCAGTGACGGGTGAGGAGGTGGCGCCCCCTGCTGGTGAGTCTGGACCAAGGTTATCATCAATCTTTGAGTTGACTGAAACTAAATAAAAACTACGCTTTACAAAATAAATAACTGAGAGTTCATTCTGTGCTGACAAACTAAAATACAATAAAATAAGAGAGAAAATCCCCTTAATTTAGTCTTTTCAGCTGCCTGGAGAGTAAAATCTCCTGATTTTGATTAAACAGAGGGAATTTTGGGTCTGGAGTTGTTTGAAAACAGAAACTAATAAAAACTAAATTTAAATGTAAAAAGCATTTTTGCAAAATAAAAACTAGACTAAACTAACAAACCAGAAGAAAAACTAATAAAAACTAAATTTAAATGTAAAAAGCATTTTTGCAAAATAAAAACTAGACTAAACTAACAAACCAGAAGAAAAACTAATAAAAACTAAATTTAAATGTAAAAAGTATTTTTGCAAAATAAAAACTAGACTAAACTAACAAACCAGAAGAAAAACTAATAAAAACTAAATTTAAATGTAAAAAGTATTTTTGCAAAATAAAAACTAGACTAAACTAACAAACCAGAAGAAAAACTAATAAAAACTAAATTTAAATGTAAAAAGTATTTTTGCAAAATAAAAACTAGACTAAACTAACAAACCAGAAGAAAAACTAATAAAAACTAAATTTAAATGTAAAAAGTATTTTTGCAAAATAAAAACTAGACTAAACTAACAAACCAGAAGAAAAACTAATAAAAACTAAATTTAAATGTAAAAAGTATTTTTGCAAAATAAAAACTAGACTAAACTAACAAACCAGAAGAAAAACTAATAAAAATTAAACTGAAATTTAAAACAAAAAGTAAAAAAATAAAGTAAAAATAAAAACTAATGAAAAATCCAAAACTATTATAACCTTGGTCTGGATGACTTCCTCTATGTTAACCAGTTAGAGCAGGGGTGTCCAAACTATGGCCCTAGGGCCAAATACGGCCTGTGGTTCCTTTTTAATTGGCCTTGAGTAAATTCTAAAAATAGAGAAAGCATGAAGCCCAGACTGGACTGCAGCACTGCTTGAACACCTCAGTATGTGGAGACTAAATACTAAATAAAACCTCACCTTAGATACACACACGTCACTAATAAATCTATTTTATACAACACAAACACTATATAAAGCTCTCTGTGGTAAAACGCATCACCTCGTATGTGATTGCTCTAATAATCTGTTAACTTTTACTCAAACACTGTTAGAAATCCTGAACTGAGAGAGTCTGGTCTTTGTTGAACAGGAGAGTAGAGACATGAGGCCTGTGGAGAGAAAGGACGATAATTCAGTAACCCTCATAATAAATGAGTCCAGTTACATGAAATAAACTGGAGAAAGATTCTCCTGTAGCTGTAGATAAACTGGAGAAAGATTCTCCTGTAGCTGTAGATAAACTGGAGAAAGATTCTCCTGTAGCTGTAGATAAACTGGAGAAAGATTTTCCTGTAGCTGTAGATAAACTGGAGAAAGATTCTCCTGTAGCTGTAGATAAACTGGAGAAAGATTTTCCTGTAGCTGTGGATAAACTGGAGAAAGATTTTTCTGTAGCTGTAGATAAACTGGAGAAAGATTTTTCTGTAGCTGTAGATAAACTGGAGAAAGATTCTCCTGTAGCTGTAGATAAACTGGAGAAAGATTCTCCTGTAGCTGTAGATAAACTGGAGAAAGATTTTCCTGTAGCTGTAGATAAACTGGAGAAAGATTCTCCTGTAGCTGTAGATAAACTGGAGAAAGATTTTCCTGTAGCTGTGGATAAACTGGAGAAAGATTTTTCTGTAGCTGTAGATAAACTGGAGAAAGATTCTCCTGTAGCTGTAGATAAACTGGAGAAAGATTTTCCTGTAGCTGTGTCTCCCGGCTGCTCTCACTGAAGCCTGACTCAGGTTTCTGGTGATGGAAACTCAAACATGCAGGAGGAAGTGAATTTAAGATCAGACCACTGATCTATAAACAGCTCTGGAGATAACATGTCCAACTGTTTACCGGGCGATAAACAACGTAATGAGGCTAGACCTGGACCCTGGACTCCAGAAAGACCTAACGTGTCAGGCTGGGTCTGGTGGATCTTAAAGTTAGCACACGATGAAAGGAGTAATTTTAAACTCTAGCATCTGAGAAGAACCAGGCTCAGCTGTTCCAGCCTTGATAGTATCAGTCGTCCTCTGAACCCGTGTTTGATTTTCAGTCATTTATATATTTAAGGTTCACTTTTACATTCACGGGACTGGCAGCACGCTGCAGCTTGTTTCTGCTGCATTTTTGTCCTTTGAATTTGCATTTTTTCTAAATATGCTGCACAGTTCTTCTTATCTGTTATTTGGACTATGGCTAATCTGACCTAATCTGCATCAAAGTCACAGGTATAGACCGGTACAATATACCCAAAACCACACAGACTCTGATTATATTTAAAGTCTTTATTCAACAGCCAGTAAACATTCACAGCTACAGTAAGAAACATTCTGGTTCAATAAAAATAAGAACAGCTTCAGCGCTGAGCAGGTCCCATCAGAGGGGGCGGGGCTTAGCTTCAGGCTCCTGGTGCGTTAATAAAGTTCATTACATTAGCTCTACTGTGTAAACTACGTCTGAGCTTCATTAGAAAATATAAAGTCCATAAACACACCGACAGGAACGCTTTCTATCCTAACATCCACACTAAAGCTGAACAAAGGTCAAAGTTCACATGCTGAAGATTATATGTGGACAGAAGCTGTAACAGATGTGTTCATTCACATTTTTATTTATTTACAAAGTCTGCTGAAGTTCTCTAACAGTCATCCTTCACATACCACAGCCTGAATAAAAAGATGGACAACACGTCAGCACCCAGAAGTGAAGCCAAAACATTCGAGCGTCTACTGACTGGCTACAGCACAGGTCATTACTCCTCTCCATGTTAACTGATGGGAACTTTCCACAGCTTATCAGCGCCAAACTGACACATGAACCCCCCACCTGAGGGGGTTAGTCTGGGGGGGGGGGCACTGCTATCCCAGCTGGTCCCTACTGATAGTTAGCTTTATCTTCTAGAGGGTAACAGAGAAGGCGATGCTTCAAGGATCCAGAAATAAACGAAAATATCCTCCACATCACTGATACTCAGTGTGTGGCCCCCCCAGAAAACCTGAGAAAGGGAAACTTTGACTTCAGAAATTATTCACATTAATCAGTTTGTTTCCAGACTGATACAGAAAGCTTTGTCAAACTTATCTGTCCCATTTATCCTATTTTTGCCCTTTTTCTCAATTTGTTGCCACTTTCACCCAGTTAAGCTATCTTTGCCATTAAATACCACTTGTTTCCCTTTTTTTGCCACTTTTCTCTCATTTTTTTTGCCACATTTGGACAATTTTTGCCATCTTAACTTATTGTTATTGCTACTTAAAGCTGTTTTTGCCACTTTCGACCTCTTAGATTGTGGCTCTTGCGAAGGTAAGTTTCAACAATGTGGCTCTCTGGTTGAGCAGAGTTGATCAACACCGCTCTATATAATCTCTGAGCTATGACTAAATACCAAAACAATGATCTTTACTTTTTTAAACTTGAAACTCTCTGCTGCGTTTTATTGCTTTTGTTCTTATTCAGTATTCTGGTCTCTCTTTACTATTAGCCTACTTGGACTAGTGAAGCTGATCCTAACCAGCGAGGGGGCGAAGGGTTCACTGGGCAACCTGGTGTGGTGTTCTGGCTATCTGAGTCTGCAGATGAAAGTCTTCAGTCCTCGGTCCTCCTGGTCTTACTCTAGTGAGGCCTGGACATTGACTGATGGACTGAGGTACTGACCGGACCCCTTTGTGACTTCTCTTTGGGTATCGTTGTTAGACCGTGTGTTTAATGCTGATGTACTCAGGAGAGCAGGGATGGGGAGAGTCCGCTGATGGATTCAGGAACAGCAGCTGTGGCACCCTTTCCCTGAATCAGCTCACAGCATACTGGGTACCCAGGACCTGGTAGATTGGACCAGTTGTCTGTGGCGGCCATGTGCCATGTGCGTTGTGGAGGGGGGCAGGGGGTACCTGGAGAGATGGGACATGGGCCTGAAGCAGGTCTGGAGGATGGCCATAAGGAGGCCAGAGCAGAACAGGGCCCGAAGTCTTCATCTTCACCTCGGTCACCATTGTTTACTGTGACCGGAAGATAAACAAGGATTTGGATGTAACCCCTCTGAAACCACACACACACACAGCCACACCCCCCTAGTGGTGTGGCGGTGAACTGCAGAGCGGCGGGTTCCCTTGATGCAGATCTTGGAATGGTCAATGACGGCGGAAGCATAAATCAGGCTTTAGGAGGAAGTGTCGACATGTTGCTATTTTGATTTCTAGGCACAGGCCTACTTGGCCCATGAGCACATTTGTCAGCACCAGTTGCGTAGGATATTTTGGCTTCTCTTTTGTACAAAAGGGGAAAATGGAGTCAATCTTTACATACAGTCAGTGGTACCGACCCACATGACCTGCTCATACCTGAGGATGTTCCTCCTTAAGGGAGCACAGAGACACCGTGGAACCAACATTGCTGAACCCAAAACTAAAGGCAGGATAGACCGGCTCAGTGAATCTGGTGTTGGAGGTGTGGACGTGGATCAGTTTGCCTGTGTCAGGGGAGACTACATAGAAGGACAAGATGCCAGCAGGATGGTCCACATACACGGCTACTCTGTTTCGAACAGGGCCTAAGGTATGAGCAGGAGCGGATGAGGCCGAGGAGGCGGAGGAGTAGGAGATGGTTCCTTTGTTGTTGTGCCACACACAAAAGCGACCATCACTGGTGCAGTGGAGACTCCAGGACTGATCGTTCCTTCCAAACGAACAGTCATCTCTGTTTCCTCTCCTGCTGATTCCTCTGTAACTCAACCCAACGTCAACGTACCAAAGGCAGTCCACCTCCCAGTAACAGCGACCAGTCAGACCATCTCTACACAGCACCTGACGCCACTCCTCAAACCTGTCTGGATGATCAGGATACGGCTGGTCCTCCTCCACATAGGTCATCTTCCTGTTGTTGTCGGACAGTTGGATCTTTTTGTACACAGTGTTTAGGTCGAGTGTGAGTTCACAGGAATCTGATGAAGAGATCAGCAGCAGTAGTTATAATTGATCCTTTGGTTATTGATTAGAATGATGGATTAGTATTGGTATGACCAGGAGCCATGGCTACAGAGATCTTAAAACAATACTTACACTTCCTCAGACCTGGTCTCAACCATTCAGGTCCAGTAGGCTCCACCCTGTAAGGAGAGGCACAACATGACAAACTTTTCATCCGATTCCTGCAAAACCAGATGGGTAATTCAAGGGTTTGCGTCAGGTACCCACAGGATATGAATGATTGCAATGGAAACCCCAAACATAGCTCATGCCTCGACAGTTTCAGATCAAGCTGTCCTTCCATCTGATTTAAGATGTTCTGTAAGGAAACTCTGGCATGTCCAAGGGTTTGTTGTCTGGTAAGATGAACTACAGTTATCATGACCCTTGAGTATCCATCATCCTTTGATCTAACTGCACAAAAATGCTACGAGTTGCTGGGGGGGTGGGACCGAGTGACGAGGTTTTAGAGTTAGTGGAGGCTCCAGCAACTTTAAAAATCTGACGTCTGGAGGTATTTTGGTTTCCCAACGAAATTGATCAAGGCTAAGTGTGGATTTAAGATGGAGACAATCAGGGTCACACCCTAAGGAGGATGGGGTGGCTAGGCAGCCCCTCTGTCACATACAGCTGAGAAAATTCATTCTTTCTGATGAGGACTCTCTGAGTGATTGAACAACCCTAGAAACAGTGCAAAAAGCTGCAGTGTTGCACGCTTCAATCTCTTTGGTTTACTAGCTGATTTTCAGTGATTGCAGCAGGCTTTGCCATACCAAAGTTCCCAGTTTGGATTTTCCAGTTTGGCCACTTCTGAATTAGTCAGATGATTGTAGCGCAGGTCAAGCTCTCTGAGGTGGGAGGGGTTGGATGTCAGAGCTGAGACTAGAAAAGAGCAGCCTTTGTCTGTGATCAGACAGCCTGACAGCCTGCAAAGACACAGAACAACAAATATGAGGGCATTGCTGTTCCAGTCATATCCAGACATATCCAGTCTATCAATAAGTACAAACTGGGACTGCTGACCTGAGGGTTTCCAGTAAACAGTTCGGACTCCCCAGTCCCTCAGACAAGATCTCCACTCCTGAGTCCTGCAGGTTGTTGTTACTCAGGTCCAGCTCCCTCAGATTGGAGGACTGGGAGCTGATGACTGATGACAGAGCTTTACAGCTTTCTTCTGAGAGATTACATCCACTCAGCCTGGAGAGACAGCAGTAAGAAAGCTAGTTAACAGTTATTTATTCAGACAGTGACAGGCTTAGAAAGTATTAATGATTACGTTTTACATACACAGCTTTCTTGGAGGCTCTGACCACTGGCAGCAGCCTCAGGAGAGCCTCTTCAGATGCAGAGTAGTTCTTCAGGTCAAAGACATCCAGATCATTATCTGATGAGAGCAAGATGAAGTCCAGAGCTGACCACTGAGCAGGAGACAGTTTCTCTCTGGCAAGTTTTCCTGAACCAAGGTACTGCTGGATCTGCTTTTCTAGAGAATAGTCCTTCAGCTCGTTCAGACAGTGGAACAGATTGATGCTCCTTTCTGGTGAGATCTTTTCCTCAACCTTCTTCTTGATGTACTCCACTTTGTCTTGATCAGTCTCTGAGCTACTTCCTGTCGGTTTCACCAGACCTCGCAGGAGATCCTGGTTGGTCTGCAGTGAAAGACCCAGGAGGAAGCGGAGGAACAGGTCCAGGTGTCCATTTGGACTCTGCAGGGCCTGGTCCACGGCTGTTTGGTAGAACTGTGTCTGGGAGGTTGATGGTTCTTCTGACAGCAGATTGACTCCAGAGTTGGTGAAGGTCTGATGGACATGAAGAGCAGCCAGAAACTCCTGAACACTCAGATGGATGAAGCAATACACTTTTTCCTGGTACAGTCCTCTCTCCACCCTGAAGACCTGTGTGAACACTCCTGAGTATGTTGAGGCTTCTCTGATATCGATGCCACACTCCATCAGGTCTGGTTCATAGAAGATCAGGTTTCCTTTCTGCAGCTGCTCAAAAGCCAGCTTACCCAGAGACCGGATCATCTTCATGCTCTCTTCATTCCAGTGTGGATCAGTCTCAGCTCCTCCATCATACTTGATGTTCTTCAGTTTGGTCTGTACCACCAGGTAGTAGATGTACATCTCAGTCAGGGTCTTGGGCAGCTCTCCTCTCTTGGTGGTCTTCAGCAGATCCTCCAGAACTGTAGCAGTGATCCAGCAGAAGACCGGGATGTGGCACATGATGTGGAGGCTTCTGGAGGTCTTGATGTGGGAGATGATTCTGCTGGCCTGCCTCTCATCTTTGAACCTCTTCCTGAAGTACTCCTCCTTCTGAGGGTCAGTGAACCCTCTGACCTCTGTCACCATGTCAACACACTTAGCAGGGATCTGATTGGCTGCTGCAGGTCGTGTGGTTATCCAGAGGCGAGCAGATCTGAGCAGTTGTCCGGTGATGAGGTTAGTGAGCAGGACATCCACTGGGACAGGTTTGGTGATATCAGTCAGGATCTCATTGTTGGTGAAGTCCAGAGGAAGCCGACACTCATCCAGACCGTCAAAGATGAAGACCACCTGGAAGTCCTCAAACCTGCAGAGTCCTGCTTCTTTGGTTTCAGTAAAGAAGTGATGAAGGAGCTCCACCAAGCTGAACTCTTTCTCTTTCAGCACATTCAGCTCTCTGAAAGTGAATGGAAATGTGAACTGGATGTCCTGGTTGGCTTTGCCTTCAGCCCAGTCCAGAGTGAACTTCTGTGTTAAGACTGTTTTCCCAATGCCAGCCACGCCCTTCGTCATCACTGTCCTGATTGGTTCTTTTCTTCCAGCCACAGCTTTGAAGATGTCCTCCTGTCTGATGGTTGTTTCAGGTGTGTATGGTTTTCTGGATGCATTTTCGATTTCTTTGACCTCGTGTTCCTGGTTGACCTCTCCAGTCCCTCCCTCAGTGATGTAGAGCTCTGTGTAGATCTCATTCAGGAGGATTGGGTTCCCTTCTTTAGCGATGCCCTCAAAGACACACTGGAACTTCTCCTTCAGGTTGGATTTTAGTTTGCGCTGACAAACTGAAGATGGAGGTTCTGAAGGAAAGGCAAAACACAGGAGCATATTTTATTCAGACCAAGGATCCTCACATCAATATCATCACTGACTGACTTCGGCAAATGTCTCATTTAGTCAGCGTGTTAACTCTTTTTAGACATCCTCTTACTGCTCAGCAGAAGGTCAGCCACCTCCTCCTGGTTCATGCTTCTCAGGAAGTCCACCGTGATCTTCAGTAGGGCCTCTCTGCTGTCACCCCTCTGTCTGTCTTCCTCATCTTCTTTCTGACTCTCAGAGCTTTCTGGGTCAAGCAAACTCTGAAACATCTTCTCCAGCTCTTTCCTCACAAAAGTGACGATTTTCTGATCCACTTCCTGGAACAGCATATTTCAGGCACAACACAGTCCAGTTAAAGCGTGCATAGTGAGAACAGAATAAATGTCAGTGTTGTTGGACATGTACAGACCTTGAATATGTCCTTCAGTTTGGTTTGATGCTGTTGTTTAGAAGCACCGCCTCTGTGGAGAAATGATAGAGACCTGGTCACCATCACTGCTGGAGCCCTGTCAAAACCCTTAAAACACCCACTGAACTGTCTGGACGCCTCTCTGGAGATTAAAGTCACTTTTTACATTATAACAGCCACAAGGGAGCTGCAGCATCAATCCTAGAATATGCCATGCATATGCAGGGAGGTTCCCTTTTGATAACCTCATTGGCGTCCAGGCACTTCCTGCCCACCAGGGTTGCCTATGTGGTCTCAGACTTTGTTTTTTCTCAGACTTTGTGTTTTTCTTTTCTTAAGTAGATGTTAAGTAACTAGAGGTTGTCTTACCCAGCCAATGGTAGAGTCTGATCCCTGAAATACAGGGGCTGTTCCATGGAGAGGTCACTCTTGAAGGACACACCGCTGAGCTCAGATTCTGGATAGTCCTCTCTCCCTTGGATCCTGTTTAACGAAGAGAAAAACCTCAAAATAGTGACATCTACTTTAAAGTTGTAGAGCACAGCTTGAGAAACTAACAGTGTTAAAGGCTCAATCCCAATCCCCCACTTAGCCCTGCCACTACATTTTGTAGTTCGCAAACAAAGACTCAGCCTACAAGCCAGTTTTAAAGCCTGAGAGGGTCTCACAATCCCAGGATCTACAGAGAAGACACGTTGACCTCTCTGATAGGAGACCTAACCCCGAATTTCCATATACAGCGTGCGTGCCGTGCACCGAAGCGCCACGGGTTTGCTCCTACAGAAAGGCAAGCTACCTCGCCCACTGGAAGCGAGTCTAGAGCGCTGCACCGCGGCGCACAAGCCCTTATGACTCTGCAGAAGGTCCAAGGTGAAAAAAGTCCTATGGCCTTTCCTCAAGGGCCATTCCACCGCCAGCAGAAAATCTGCGATTGGCTGGTCAAGTATAAAGAGTTTCTTCCTTTGACTTCATCTGGACAGGACTCCTGCAGAAAAGGACATGAAACGAGTCTATCACTGCCTGAAGGATGATACAAGCCCTACTCTTCTACTAAAGCTGAATCTGACTAGACTTTTAACTTGCTGGAACCATGGAAGTAAAATCAATGAACTGACCTCTGCTCACACCTGGATCCGTTAGACATCAGACTCTAATCACATACTGTGATCACACGTAAGAGGTTTTATCTGGGCAGAACTCGCTGTGGGACCTGTTTCATGTGTGCTCATTAAAAGATACATTTTCTTTCTGCCTCTGCTTATGTGTTGTTGATTTGCTTTGCTGTGCCCGTTTATATCAGTACAGTGCCTTCACCCACACGAACATTTGTGACTGATGTCAGAATTAAAGTCCGTTTGCTGGGTTTCTGAGCCATGAAGAGACCATCCTGAGATGGCAGACTCTTCAGCCATGCCAGGGAGCTTTCTTTGTTGTATGTCCACCATCTTTAAAGTCACATATGAGGATTAGGATTCTCTGTGCCCCTGTGGTCATTGACCAGCTCTGCACTACTTATAGTACATGGTTAGGCTGCTTCTTTCTTTGGCATACACCAACTTTTCAAAACATACTGGAACCAAGACTCGTCACAATCAGGGACAAGTTCTATACCACTTTTCTACAAAAGAAGCGACTCAGTTTTCTCCTCAGGTCGGTCTGAATTTTAGCAGAAATAGTCCTCTGG
This sequence comes from Cheilinus undulatus, assembly GCF_018320785.1. Lineage (NCBI taxonomy): Eukaryota > Metazoa > Chordata > Actinopteri > Labriformes > Labridae > Cheilinus > Cheilinus undulatus. The sequence continues at coordinate 27,106,242 of NC_054888.1, read as the reverse complement.
AGGAGTTTGCTCATTTGGATGTTTTCTGATGTTTCTAACATATAAAGTAATCTGAAATGGTCTTACTTCTGTGATGGATGAGAGCCCCGGAAATAAAGCGGTGGGTCCATGGAATTGTCACTCATGGATGAGTATCCACTGGTTGAGGCCGGTCCTGTACCGATCCTGGTTAAAAAGGAGAAAGCTTATTGGCTGTGTTTGGAAAAAGTACTGTTTGAATATTTGTTATCTTTTTATTTACCAAAAGAATGGAGAAGAACCTGTACCACCTTGTTTGCCACTCTTGTATTTACTAAATTTCAGAGATTCTTACCGATGTCAGATGTGTGCTAATCTTTCTGAGATTCTTAGACTGATGTTGACTTACTGATCTGCTGATGCAGGTTTTTTGAAGTAAAGTGGTTCAACCATTGAAGAGTCACTCACAGCTGAGTGAGCGCTTGGTGAGTGTACAGGGGAGGCCGGTCTCTGAATGATCCTGGTTCAAAAGAGAAAGACAGTCAGCTGGGTTTGGGTTAAGATTTCTGAGATTTGTGGGCTCAGTAAGGTATGTTCATTTCCACTCTGCTTTGTGCAACACGGATCTTTCAGGATTAAACCGTAGCAAGGATTTTCTTTCCATAAAAGTAGGACATATCTGCCAGGACCTGCTGAGTGGACAGAACTTTACATCATAGAGTCCTAAAGTCCTCAGAAGATCTCAGTGGGTTGCAGTGTGCAATCAAAATTTTGTGAAGTTTTACAAGAGAAGATAAAGGCCCAACAAGAGCAGCAGTTCAGGGAGGGAATGGTGCCCAGTATGAGGCTTTAACTTCACCACAGCCTGAGACTGAAGGAACATGGATGTGTTGACGCCTCCTGGCCTCGGGCACAGATGGCCTAGAAACTAGGTCATGCCCCGTGTCCGGCCTACGGCTCCTTCCCCTCTCTTTAGTGTTAGTGTCCAGCTATTTAGTCAAGTCAGTCAACGCCAAGTTGCTTCGCTCTTTCTCAGCATCTCTGCCAAACTTTCTTAGTGATTAATGTTAATAATTCTAATCATCCAATAGTCTTAATAATTCAGAATATCAGGTTATATTAAGCTTATTCATTTGAGATCTCTCTTTCACTGCTCGCCATGCTCTCAGTCTTTTTTCCTGTAAGCACATTCTTCAAATAAATGAGATTAATTTGGTTTTCTCATGTTGTTGGAGCGAGGTGGGCTCCATGTCTGCAACGTGAGGTTGGCATTTAATTGTGTTCAACCCAAAATAACTGACAGTGATCTAATTTATTTCAAATTTTAAACTTGTCTCGTTTTGTGTTGTAATATAACACCACAGATGATTCAGGGATCAGAAACCAGGATACTAGTTTGTCCCATATATGAATATCCAGGTTTGTCTGTGCACATGTAAACAAAGAATCATAAATATGATAAAAAAAAAGACATGATATGACTAATGACCAGGATACTCAAGTCCATCTGAACACAGTCATTGACAAGACAAAGAAGGAGACACTGGAAGAATGTCAGCAAGATTAAAGGTGAAGGGGTTTCACTGTTTCAACACTCTTAAAATATTTCATTTTCTTATACTTACCAAAAATACTGGAATAAAGACTAAAACCCACAGCAACTTCTGCGCTAAATTTTCTAGATATTTTTCTAAATTTTCATTCTGTCGCTTTAATCTTAAAAGTCCTCTGTAAAGACTCTACTTTAGATGTTTTCTATTGTGTCCAATCGCTCGATGTTGACTTACTCATCTGGTTGGAAATAAGGCATTTCACCCTTGGAATTAGATCTCCTTAATGGGACTTGGCTGGGTCCAGGTCCAGGTCCAGAGGAGGCTGGTCTCTTCCTGTTGGAGGTTAACAATGAGAAAGACCATGAGAAAGGACTCCTACAGACGCTGCATCAGCTATCACACAGAGAAGGATCCATGGGTCAAAGACCAATGATCAATGTTACTTCACTGGTTTCAGTCTGATCAGGGTTTACGTTCAAAGTGGACCTGGTCTCAGTCAGGGGATCAGGGGTTACTTTAAAATGGACCTGGTTTCAGTCTGGGGATGAAGGTTTACATTTAAAGCGGACCTGGTTTCAGTCTGGGGATGAGGGATTACATTCAAAGCGGACCTGGTTTCAGTCTGGGGATGAGGGTTTACATTTAAAGCAGACCTGGTTTCAGTCTGGGGATGAGGGTTTACATTTAAAGCGCACTGGTCCAGGTCTGATACAGCAGAGGCGTGGCTGCATGGCCATGTCTTTGGCAAGAGAGCATCTTGCCTGAACAATGTGGACAGGGAAAGACTGACTGACTATTTACAAGTCATGCACATAAAGTGCCGAACCCTCAAAGGTCTTTAAGACACCAGAGAAACCATGGCAGAGTTGTAAAAAATCAGTTCTTTGTTAGAAATTACAAAGTTACATGATCTTCTTCCAAGTCTGTAATAAGACATTCTACCTTTTCACCCAGGCGAGGCAGAAAAACATCAACATATCAGATAGAGCCCAACCGATATGGGATTTTTGGGGCCGATGCCGATACCGATATTGGGGGTTAAAGAAAAGTCGATATCAGATATATTGGCAGATCCGATATATATATATTTTGGTCGATATATGAAAGAAGAACATTGATATACACAGGATATATACTGTACATGAACACAAATGTGTTCACAAAGATGCAACTTAGACTAGGGCTGTCACCTTTTATAAAAAACAACTTCGAACGAATTTAGAATATGACAACATGATGTTCGAATATACCCCCCCCCCCCGACCGAACACACGTAAAAAAAACCATCCTCTTCATTCATTTTGATCTTTGATTAAGCTGCACTCAACAGTAGTACAACACAACATCAGTGTCCGCCTTGTAACAGTTTAAATGAAAACATTTACCAGTGTTCAAAATGTCAAATTGAAGAGGACAGGGTAGATTTCTAAAGTTTGGGAACAAAACTGATGTGTCTGCTCTTTAGGCATTAAACATTCAACTTGGTGCATCCCGTATGGTCGTAGTTATTTTTTTTAGGTTATTTGCTAAGAAGACAAGCCTGTCGACTTGATCTGTCGAGTGCTGCTCTCTTTTTATTTACAATATTACCTGCTAACAAGAACACCCGCTTAGAGCGCACGGAGGTTCCTGGTACACACAAATATTTATGAGCCAGCTCAGAGAGCTGCGGGTATCTACTAGCCTGCAGGGGTGCCCGTAGATTTGAGTATGAGAGCTGCTTGATACAGAGGCGACATACGGCTCTATCTTTGTTTGTTATTTTACATCTACACAGTAAAATCCAAAAATGTGCCTGTTTTATAAAGTTGTTCTCTAAAGATCTACTGTTAGTGAAACTTTCTGTCTCCACACTGGTAGAATATGTCACAGGAAAGATAAACACCATATGAATGCTTTTCTGGTTTGTGCTTTTCAAAGTAAAAGCCTGGTTTAGCATTTCTATAGAGAAACTCCGTTCACTTGTACAGAATGCTTTTATTTTGAAAAGTTCTGACACACTTCCTCTGTACACTAAATCAAGTAGCTTTTAGCGGTGTTTACTGAGGTAAAACTTATGAAGAAGGACAGGGCTTTGAGAGCAGGGAGATGCGGCTGACAGGCAGAAAACTCGCGCCCTGTGTGAAAGCCGCACTGGCAGGAACCGGAGCTGACACGCAAGCAGCAAAACACGATCCCAGTCTGAAACGAGCGTTAGTCCCCTACTCTGCTGCAGTCGAACTGCGCGAGGACGAGGCTGCCTGTGAGTGCTTAGGGACGGAGAGAGGCCCACGGCAGCACTGCTCAGTTAGAGGGACAACAACGATATGTGCTTTCACGTCAAAGTCTCCAAAACTCTCCGGTAACACCAGAAAAAGTCGGCAGATTTGTCGCTAGTTGCTTTTTTGAAAAAGTGTCGCCAGAGGGGTCTGAAAACTCGCTAAGTATAGTAACAAAGTAGTTAAGTTGGCAACACTGAGTGAGGGAGAGCTGCTGCTGCACTCTGCATCTGAGGGGGAGGGGCCAGGCCCTGGGGCTGAGTTCAGCATGGAGACACAACACAGAGCGACAGGAGACAATCACCACGGAGAAGAAAAGTTCATATATCGGCCACATTTTGACCGATGTTGATTGATCTGTGAACGCTATAATCGGCCCGATTAATCGGCCCACCAATAAATCGGTCGGGCTCTAATATCAGACATTTAACATGAGTCTCTAAGAGGCTTTACTCACTGACGTAAGCAGCCCCTAGTGGACATTAGAGGAGTTGCATGTTTCAGTACTGAAGCATTAGATTGAGTTTTTACTCTGCAGGCCTTCATGTCCTAACTAAGCTACATGCTGACCCCCACAGCTGCTGTTAAAGGGCTAGAGAGGACCATCCTGGACAGCTTTTAGGTGTGATTATATAAATGAATGTAAAGCCATCACTACTGAATCTACATTCACTGGTTTCATGACTTCCTGTCTCACCTCTGAGCTTCCTGTTCCATCTCTTCTTCCATGCTGGGATCCATGCTGCTGATTTAGCTCACACAGACTTTAATCTGCAGAAAAACACCACATTCACCTTAAAGCCCTCCTTTAATCATCAGTCATTCACAGATTTAAAGATCTAATTTCACTTCCTCTTCCATATCAGACTTGGTTGGATGAAGACAGCTGGGAGGGGCAGATAAGCTGCTGTGGTTTTATTCTCCACCCATCAGGTGAATGAAGGTGGAAAAGAGTAACAGCATTTACAGAAACATTTCTACCAATGCTTCTTATTTCACTTTAAAAACACCTGTTTCTATACATTTAAACACATATGTTTTAAACTCAGCTTCTACAAAGTAAACGTGTTTGATAAGAGCAGTGTAGTAGAGTCTGAATTAACTGAATTATATTTAAAAGAGGAAAACTGACTTTTGTTCTTTCAGTCATAAATATTTCATTATTAAAAACAGGATTTTATGGCTTTAACACAGAATCATTTCTACTGTTAGAATCTTTGACATAAATGTGCTTTAAGGTTGAGAAACCTCCTTGAACTGTAGGGAGAATTTACTGTTTGAATATTTAGGGGAATTGTGTAGATACTGTTCAGTATTTTCATTCAAATTTAAATGGAATACTTTAAAAATATGTTTGACAATTTTCACAGAAATTTGAGCAAATTTATTTGAAATGTGTGGATTTTAGAAAGGAAAATTTCCAACGCAGCAACTTTTATCTTTGGAGCCAGTTTAAACAGTTTTATGTTTTAAAAGTCATATTTAGAAAGTTTTACTGCACATTATTTTAAAGGAACAACTGTCCGATTTTTCCGTCTGAGATCTCACTTTTTTCCTTTAAACGTAGAGTCTAACACACGCACTGACATGAAGTTTAACTGAACTACATAACAGATGAATGATGAAATGTTTTTAGGTAGATTTAATTGATTTTGATGCAGAAAGGAGCATAACTGTAATATTACATAACCTGTGCTATTGTTCTATAAAGAATTCATTCGTCTCTTTGTTCACCTTCATTTCTTTGCTAACAGACTCACTGCAGATCATTTTTTAATAAACTGCTGCCTGATTATTTCTGCCCTTGCTGCCTCAGCATATCTGAGTGTTTTTCATTTACAATAATTCTTACAGCAGCATCTGATAGAAAGTTTTAGTGAACTAGATATCAGCATTATTCATATTTTTATATTGATTTTACATTTCAGTGGTACTTTCAACTCTTCACAATGCAGAACAGTTACCTGAAAACAAAATCCAAAAGAGGAACAATAATAAAGTAAAAATACTTACCAGCTTTTTAGTTTAAATACTAATATTTAATTTAAATTTTGGATCAGTGGTTCATATTTTAGGGACTTTCTTTACAGATTATCTTATATAACTGCTGCCTGATTATTTCTTCTCCTGCTGCCTTCATAATTAAAATAAAATCTTTTTATCACTTTAAAAATCTCCTTTCACATG
>NC_054888.1:26932786-27097786 GCF_018320785.1 Cheilinus undulatus | reverse complement strand
TTTAGAGAGGTGGAGAACACAGCCTCAGTAAATGACCTCTGACCCCTGACACAGACCGTCAGGTGTAGAGGTGAAATGTCCACCTGTGAAAGGGGATGACGCCCATGTTCTTAATAAACCCTCAACAACAGCTCTGACATTCCTAAACAGACCATAACACTCTGAAACAACATTATATTACCATCTTAGATAATTATGTTTCTAAAAAACAGATCTGACATCACTAAACAGACCATAACACTCTAAAACAACATTATATTACCATCTTAGATAATTATGTTTCTAAAGAACAGCTCTGACATTCCTAAACAGACCATAACACTCTGAAACAACATTATATTACCATCTTAGATAATTATGTTTCTAAAAAACAGCTCTGACATTCCTAAACAGACCATAACACTCTGAAACAACATTATATTACCATCTTAGATAATTATGTTTCTAAAGAACAGATCTGACATCACTAAACAGACCATAACACTCTGAAACAACATTATATTACCATCTTAGATAATTATGTTTCTAAAAAACAGATCTGACATCACTAAACAGACCATAACACTCTAAAACAACATTATATTACCATCTTAGATAATTATGTTTCTAAAGAACAGCTCTGACATTACTAAACAGACCATAACACTCTGAAACAACATTATATTACCATCTTAGATAATTATGTTTCTAAAAAACAGCTCTGACATTCCTAAACAGACCATAACACTCTGAAACAACATTATATTACCATCTTAGATAATTATGTTTCTAAAGAACAGCTCTGACATTCCTAAACAGACCATAACACTCTGAAACAACATTATATTACCATCTTAGATAATTATGTTTCTAAAGAACAGATCTGACATCACTAAACAGACCATAACACTCTGAAACAACATTATATTACCATCTTAGATAATTATGTTTCTAAAGAACAGCTCTGACATTCCTAAACAGACCATAACACTCTGAAACAACATTATATTACCATCTTAGATAATTATGTTTCTAAAGAACAGCTCTGACATTACTAAACAGACCATAACACTCTAAAACAACATTATATTACCATCTTAGATAATTATGTTTCTAAAGAACAGCTCTGACATTCCTAAACAGACCATAACACTCTGAAACAACATTATATTACCATCTTAGATAATTATGTTTCTAAAAAACAGCTCTGACATTACTAAACAGACCATAACACTCTGAAACAACATTATATTACCATCTTAGATAATTATGTTTCTTAAAAAACAGATCTGACATTCCTAAACAGACCATAACACTCTAAAACAACATTATATTACCATCTTAGATAATTATGTTTCTAAAGAACAGCTCTGACATTCCTAAACAGACCATAACACTCTGAAACAACATTATATTACCATCTTAGATAATTATGTTTCTAAAGAACAGATCTGACATTACTAAACAGACCATAACACTCTGAAACAACATTATATTACCATCTTAGATAATTATGTTTCTAAAGAACAGATCTGACATTCCTAAACAGACCATAACACTCTGAAACAACATTATATTACCATCTTAGATAATTATGTTTCTAAAGAACAGATCTGACATTCCTAAACAGACCATAACACTCTGAAACAACATTATATTACCATCTTAGATAATTATGTTTCTAAAGAACAGATCTGACATTCCTAAACAGACCATAACACTCTGAAACAACATTATATTACCATCTTAGATAATTATGTTTCTAAAGAACAGATCTGACATTCCTAAACAGACCATAACACTCTGAAACAACATTATATTACCATCTTAGATAATTATGTTTCTAAAGAACAGCTCTGACATTCCTAAACAGACCATAACACTCTGAAACAACATTATATTACCATCTTAGATAATTATGTTTCTAAAGAACAGATCTGACATTCCTAAACAGACCATAACACTCTGAAACAACATTATATTACCATCTTAGATAATTATGTTTCTAAAGAACAGATCTGACATTCCTAAACAGACCATAACACTCTGAAACAACATTATATTACCATCTTAGATAATTATGTTTCTAAAGAACAGCTCTGACATTCCTAAACAGACCATAACACTCTGAAACAACATTATATTACCATCTTAGATAATTATGTTTCTAAAGAACAGCTCTGACATTCCTAAACAGACCATAACACTCTGAAACAACATTATATTACCATCTTAGATAATTATGTTTCTAAAGAACAGCTCTGACATTCCTAAACAGACCATAACACTCTGAAACAACATTATATTACCATCTTAGATAATTATGTTTCTAAAGAACAGATCTGACATTCCTAAACAGACCATAACACTCTGAAACAACATTATATTACCATCTTAGATAATTATGTTTCTAAAGAACAGATCTGACATCACTAAAGGCCTTTTCTAAGGGTACCATCATTTTTGTCCAGGTCTGTTTCATGAGTTTGTTTTTTAAAATAATTCTGCTGAACCACAGTTCAAAAGCAATGACTGATTTTCATTGGTTAATTTTCAATGAATTTTTATTTATTATCACTTTTGTCAGATTCAAGTTGTTTCTGTGACCACTGTGGGGTTTCCTTTCATTAACAGAGGGGTACCAACTATTTGTCCACGTCTGTAACATTCCTTTTGTTAACACTGTTACCATATCACAGATAGGATTAAAGGAATGTTACATCACCAGTGCTCTGCTCTTTGGTCTTCTTTTTTGATAAAAACCCCAAAACAAAAAGGTTGGATTATTTCTGAAATGAAAACTAGAGAGACCAAACTGAAACAGTTTGTTCTCCATTTATTCTCATTTTAATATGAACTAAAAGAACCAAAAGTAAGATTTTGTTCTCTTATTTTGAAAGAGCCAAATGTAGGTTTTATCTCGTGTTTTCTTCAGTTACTTTTTAAATTGTTGTTTTTGGTAAACAGCTTGTTTCCTGATGTTGGTTTCTGTTATTTCAAATTAAAATCTGCTGCTGTTAAACACACCGACCTGTTGTGAAAAAATGGTGATTAAATTGTTTTCAGTTAAAATCAAGGACGAGATTAAAAAATTCAAGGTAATAATTTATTGAGCAACTCCACAGCACACAGCTACACTGTAAAAAACATTCTCAATGACACGTGAAAGGTCAGGTATTTATCTATTAAAATATTCAAGGTAATGTACTAACTCTACTGAAATACATAACTAACTGTGGTTTAGTCTTTTCTGAAATAACATTTCTGGTATCTGAACATTTCTGTCCATATTTACAGACATAAATACTAAATACCAGTCATACTTACAAACGTCCCGTCAGGTGTAGGTGGGGGTCTAGAGAGCCAAACTCTCAGTGAGGCCCATCATGAGCCCTGAAGATTCTGAAGAATATCAGAGCCATGAAACAGCTACCAGACCGTCCTCGCTCCTCTCTCAGCTCTGATTGGCTCAGCCTCTCTGTGACAGGACTTATTTACAGTCAGATAAGCTCCAAATACTCCATCAGCGGTCTTCTACAGACAGCAGAGACACTGAGGAGCTTGACCGGAACCAGAATCCAAACCCAAACCCTGGATAGAGAGGCTCAGTGAATGTGGTGTTGAAGGTGTGGAGGTGGACCAGAGCATCGGAGGAGACCATGTAGAAGGACAGGACGCCAGCAGGACAGTCCACATACACGGCTACTCTGTTGGAGACGGAGGGCGAGGAGGAGACGGAGGTTACCGTGTCTTTGTGGTACGCCGTGTACGCTCCATCAGAGATGCTGAGTCTCCAGGACTGGTCGTTCCTTCCAAACACACAGTCCACGCCGCCTCCTCTCCTCTGGATCCCCCTGTAGCTCACGGTTATATCCACGTGGCCTCTCCACTCCACCTCCCAGTAACAGCGGCCGGTCAGAGGCTCTCTACACAGCAGCTGAGGCCACTGGTCGAACCGGTCTGGGTGATCGGGGTACGGCTGGTCCTGCTCCACGAATGTCAGCGTCCTGCTGTTGTCTGAGAGTTGGATCCGTCTGTTTATGGAGTCTGTGTCGATGGTGAGGTCGCAGGAATCTGAGGAGAACAAGACAGGTTTAAAAGAACACCTGTCACTACCCAGAATGCAGCATGCTTTTGTTTTGAATACAGAGAAACTGAGAGTGATGCTTTGTGGTTTTGCCTCTGTGTTAAACTAGTCATAACATTTTAAAGAAGCAACAGAAGGAAAACAGAGTGAGGCGCTGCATCCTGCTGATGAGCGGATAGAAAGTACAGTAAATTGTGCCACATTAGGAAGGAAGCTGACTTTGGCATACTTACACTTCCTCAGACCTGGTCTCAACCACTGGCCTCCATCAGGCTCCACCCTGAAAGGAGGAACACCAGTATTACATCACGGTCATCACAGAACTGAGAGTAAACTCTGGACCACAGGATGAAGTGAAAAGCTACAAAAGCACACAGAGCCTAAAATAGACACTGATGCTGACAGACAATCGATGAGCATCCATGAGGAAAAAGGCATGAAGGTGCAGCTCTGACTTCTGCTGGCATCAAGGGGAAGCACTGGGACCAGGGTGGCGAACAAGCCGTTGGTCACGTATGGCTGAAGTTAACTGGAACACATTAGCTGTCTTTTAGCTTGCTAGCCTCTTTTTCATATCCAAGTCCAGTTATCTAACAAGTTTTTCTGAAGACACAGCAGCAGAGGGTTACATCGATAACAAGAGGAGACCACGCAGAAACAGGCCGGAAAGGCTGGCTTTGTACTTCATAACAGCAAGTCCCACATAGCTGATACACATCTGTGCATCGTTAGGAATAAATCATCAGCTAATAGCACCATATGTGGGAACACTGCTGATGCTACACTAGATCATTCATTTGCAGATCCTCATCCACTTGGTCCTCACACACCAGCTTTCTGGCCAGGCTCCTGGCTGGCTCGCCAGGGTAGAACTGAATCTCCACTCTGGATGAAGTGCAGTGACTCATAGATGATTATGGGTTACTTTACAGCATCAACTTTCCCAACCACTAGAAAAAATCAGCCCACCTCCACTCCCCAGTCTGCCATCACCAAGACACCATCCAGAGAGGGCCTGGACCACCAACAGTTTTCTGAATGTGGTGTTTCTGACCCCTAACGTCAACAGCTCTTTCCCCTCCATCAGACTGCTTGGTCTTGGCCAAAACTTGCCGTTTCTTACCTCAGTGTATCTAGACCCCATTGTGGATCCTCCAGTCCAGCAGAAAGCAGCTTGATTCCAAAGTCTCCGAGGTGGTTGTAGCTCACGTCCAGCTCTTGTAGATGGGAGGGGTTGGATTTCAGAGCTGCAACCACATGAGCACAGCCTTCTCCAGTGATAAGACATCCTGACAGCCTGGAAGAACCCAAAACAACAAACCTAGATCATCCAGAAGTTCCTCAAAGATGACGATAGAAGAACAATCAGTGAGAAGAACCCAGCTAAGAATCCCCCCACCTTAAATCATGTTAAAATACAACAACCAACAACCTGACCTTAAAGTCTCCAGAGTACAGCGTCGACATTCGAGTCCTGTAGACAGAAACTTCACTCCTGAATCCTGCAGGTTGTTGTTACTCAGGTCCAGCTCCCTCAGACTAGAGGACTGGGAGCTGAGGACTGAGGCCAGAGCTTCACAGCTTCTCCCTGAGAGGGAACAGCCATCCAGTCTGGGGAGACAGTAGATCACTAATAAAAAGGAACGCTGTCTAAGACTACAGTACCGATGCCTGGATCCCAGTCAAAAAGCAAACCCACAAAGAAGAATGGGTTAACAGAAGCAGAGACAGTCAGAAAGGGGTAAAACAAATGGGTTAAAATGTGGTAAATGCCAAAATGATGGAGAAAGTATCAGCACCAGTATGGAGGACTACACCATGGGACAACTGGACTTTTATATCAGATCTAAACGATCATATCTCCTGTTCTTTCTGACCTCCTGACATCAAACCAACACTGAAAGAAAGCTCAAACATTCCTCTGACCCTCTCCAATATCAGAGATCCCCAAAGACATGAAAGTCCTGGTCTTACTTCAGTGTTTCCAGGGTACAGTCTGGACTCTCCAAAGCATCAGCCAGCATCCCTACTGCTGAGTCCTGCAGGGCGGTGTTACTCAGGTCCAGCTCTCTCAGACTAGAGGACTGGGAGCTGAGGACTGAGGCCAGAGCTCCACAGCTTCTCTCTGAGAGGTGACAGCTTCTAAGTCTGGAAAGATGACATAATATTTATTAGTAGTTGTTTCTATTGACTCCACGTTCAGGATACTTGATGAAGTCCAACAGTGATGAGCTTACAGAGCTTTCTTGGAGGCTTTGACCACCGGCATGAGGAACAGAAGAGCATCCTCTGAAGAGGAGTATTTCTCCAGGTCAAACTCTTCTAGATCTTTCTCTGATGACAGCAGGATGAAGGCCAGAGCTGACCACTGAGCAGGAGACAGTTTCTCCTTCGAGAGTCTTCCTGATCGGAGGTACCGTTGGATCTGCTCCACCAGAGAATGGTCCTTGAGTTCATGGAGGCAGTGGAACAGGTTGATGCTTCTCTCTGGGTGGGGGTTCTCCTCCATTTTCTCCTTGATATACTGGACTATCTCCTGAACGTCCTGTGGGGTTTTCAGTGATACTGAGAGCAGGACTTCTAGAAGAATCTTGTTTGTCTGGAGTGACAGGCCAAGGAGGAAGCGGAGGAACAGGTCCAGGTGTCCATTTGGACTTTCTAAGGCCTTGTCCACAGCAGTCTGCAGGAACTTTGTCACTGAAGACTCATCTTGGTCTGTTATTGAGGACAATGATGGTTCTTCTGACAGCAGATTGACTCCAGAGTTGGTGAAGGTCAGATGGACATGAAGAGCAGCCAGAAACTCCTGAACACTCAGATGGATGAAGCAGAAGACCTGGTCCTGGTACAGTCCTCTCTCCTCTCTGAAGACCTGTGTGAACACTCCTGAGTACCAGGAGGCTTCTCTGATATCGATGCCACACTCCATCAGGTCTGGTTCATAGAAGATCAGGTTTCCTTTCTGCAGCTGCTCAAAAGCCAGCTTACCCAGAGACCGGATCATCTTAGTCCATCTCACCCTAGCATCAGTCTCAGCTCCTCCATCATACTTGATGTTCTTCAGCTTGGTCTGAATCACCAGGAAGTGGATGAACATCTCAGTCAGGGTCTTGGGCAGCTCTCCTCTCTTGGTGGTCTTCAGCAGATCCTCCAGAACTGTAGCAGTGATCCAGCAGAAGACCGGGATGTGGCACATGATGTGGAGGCTTCTGGAGGTCTTGATGTGGGAGATGATTCTGCTGGCCTGCCTCTCATCTCTGAACCTCTTCCTGAAGTACTCCTCCTTCTGAGGGTCAGTGAACCCTCTGACCTCTGTCACCATGTCAACACACCCAGGAGGGATCTGATTGGCTGCTGCAGGTCGTGTGGTTATCCAGAGGCGAGCAGATGGAAGCAGGTTCCCTCTGATGAGGTTAGTCAGCAGCACATCCACCGAGGTGGACTGGCTAACATCAGTCAGGATCTCATTGTTGGTGAAGTCCAGAGGAAGTCGACACTCATCCAGACCGTCAAAGATGAAGACCACCTGGAAGTCCTCAAACCTGCAGAGTCCTGCTTCTTTGGTTTCAGTAAAGAAGTAATGAAGGAGCTCCACCAAGCTGAACTCTTTCTCTTTCAGCACATTCAGCTCTCTGAAAGTGAATGGAAATGTGAACTGGATGTCCTGGTTGGCTTTGCCTTCAGCCCAGTCCAGAGTGAACTTCTGTGTTAAGACTGTTTTCCCAATGCCAGCCACGCCCTTCGTCATCACTGTCCTGATTGGTTCATCTCCACCAGGTGAAGCTTTAAAGATGTCCTCCTGTCTGATGGCTGTCTCTGCTCTGTCTGCTTTCCTGGATGTTGTTTCGATCTGTCTGACCTCGTGTTCCTGGTTGACCTCTCCAGTCCCTCCCTCGGTGATGTAGAGCTCTGTGTAGATCTGGTTCAGAAGGACTGGGTTCCCTTCTTTAGCGATCCCCTCAAACACACACTGGAACTTCTGCTTCAGGTTGGATTTAAGTTTGCGCTGACAAACTGAAGATGGAGGTTCTGAAGGAACAGGAAGACATTAAAGGCCTTTTCAGACAAAATCAGGCAGAAACAGAAACCTTTGCAGGTCTGCCCGCAGAAACGAACTCCCCAGTGAACAGGCCCTAAAGGACTGTTGCTTTCATGGTACTTTTAGATAACATCCAGACAAGACATCCGGCCCAGATCTGTCTCAAAGCCGGCACAGGCCGTACCAGTTTGAGCCGGATCTGGGCTGAATGTCGTTGCTGTCAGACATATTTGCATCAGAAGGATGTGGACCCCACCTCATCACCCCCACACTCTAAAGTGTGTCAGCCATTTTGGATGTTTACCCCTCACCGTTCTGTAGGAGGACCCGTTTATGCACATGATGTACCCCCATATCAGGATTATATCATGGACTGACATTCCTAATGGTTCCAGTCAGAACCTGTTAGAGAAATCCTCTTACTTCTCAGCAGACGGTCAGCCAGCTCCTCCTGATTCATGCTCCTCAGGAAGTCCACCATGATCCTCAGTAATGCCTCTCTGCTGTCACTCCTCCGCCTGTCCTCCTCATCTTCTCTTTGACTCTCAAAGCATTCTGGGTAATCTGACATCAGACCCTCATGGAACTTCCTCAGCTCTTTTGCCACAAAAGTGACGATATTCTTCTCCAGCAGCTGGAACAGAATGTTACAACAAAGTTAACTACCCCTCAGATCCCTGTAGAGTATCCCGACAATAGAGTGGCCTAAAATGCAGCATTGACATAACCAGGAACTGTTGGTCCACTCGTCTGGATGGTTTAACAATGTAAGATCTGAAAATGCATGCCTTAAAGATGAAATCCAGGTGTGGTTGTTTCTGCCAGGAATCTACATCGATGGGAACCTCAGAGGTCCTCTGGTCCACACTAGAAGAATAAAAGGGGCAGGAGGAAAGAATATCATTCACAAAAGTCCTGTTCAAGGGATCAAACAAGGACAGGATACTGGAACAGATAACAGCCCAAACCAGGACTACAACACCAGATAATACTAGCCCAAACCAGGACTACAACACCAGATAATACTAGCCCAAACCAGGACTACAACACCAGATAATACTAGCCCAAACCAGGACTACAACACCAGATAATACTAGCCCAAACCAGGACTACAACACCAGATAATACTAGCCCAAACCAGGACTACAACACCAGATAATCTTAGCCCAAACCAGGACTACAACACCAGATAATACTAGCCCAAACCAGGACTACAACACCAGATAATACTAGCCCAAACCAGGACTGCAACACCAGATAATACTAGCCCAAACCAGGACTACAACACCAGATAATATTAGCCCAAACCAGGACTACAACACCAGATAACATTAGCCCAAACCAGGACTACAACACCAGATAATATTAGCCCAAACCAGGACTACAACACCAGATAATATTAGCCCAAACCAGGACTACAACACCAGATAATCTTAGCCAAACCAGGACTACAACACCAGATAATACTAGCCCAAACCAGGACTACAACACCAGATAATATTAGCCCAAACCAGGACTACAACACCAGATAATATTAGCCCAAACCAGGACTACAACACCAGATAATACTAGCCCAAACCAGGACTACAACACCAGATAATCTTAGCCAAACCAGGACTACAACACCAGATAATACTAGCCCAAACCAGGACTACAACACCAGATAATACTAGCCCAAACCAGGACTACAACACCAGATAATATTAGCCCAAACCAGGACTACAACACCAGATAATCTTAGCCAAACCAGGACTACAACACCAGATAATACTAGCCCAAACCAGGACTACAACACCAGATAATATTAGCCAAACCAGGACTACAACACCAGATAATATTAGCCAAACCAGGACTACAACACCAGATAATATTAGCCAAACCAGGACGACAACACCAGATAATATTAGCCCAAACCAGGACTACAACACCAGATAATATTAGCCCAAACCAGGACTACAACACCAGATAATACTAGCCCAAACCAGGACTACAACACCAGATAATACTAGCCCAAACCAGGACTACAACACCAGATAATATTAGCCCAAACCAGGACTACAACACCAGATAATACTAGCCCAAACCAGGACTACAACACCAGATAATACTAGCCCAAACCAGGACTACAACACCAGATAATACTAGCCCAAACCAGGACTACAACACCAGATAATCTTAGCCCAAACCAGGACTACAACACCAGATAATCTTAGCCCAAACCAGGGCTACAACACCAGATAATATTAGCCCAAACCAGGACTACAACACCAGATAATACTAGCCCAAACCAGGACTACAACACCAGATAATCTTAGCCCAAACCAGGACTACAACACCAGATAATATTAGCCCAAACCAGGTCTACAACACCAGATAATATTAGCCCAAACCAGGACTACAACACCATATAATCTTATCCCAACCCAGTCCTACAACACCAGATAATATTAGCCCAAACCAGGACTACAACACCAGATAATACTAGCCCAAACCAGGACTACAACACCAGATAATCTTAGCCCAAACCAGGACTACAACACCAGATAATATTAGCCAAACCAGGACTACAACACCAGATAATATTAGCCAAACCAGGACTACAACACCAGATAATACTAGCCCAAACCAGGACTACAACACCAGATAATCTTAGCCCAAACCAGGACTACAACACCAGATAATATTAGCCAAACCAGGACTACAACACCAGATAATATTAGCCAAACCAGGACGACAACACCAGATAATATTAGCCCAAACCAGGACTACAACACCAGATAATACTAGCCCAAACCAGGACTACAACACCAGATAATCTTAGCCCAAACCAGGACTACAACACCAGATAATATTAGCCAAACCAGGACTACAACACCAGATAATATTAGCCAAACCAGGACTACAACACCAGATAATACTAGCCAAACCAGGACTACAACACCAGATAATACTAGCCCAAACCAGGACTACAACACCAGATAATCTTAGCCCAAACCAGGACTACAACACCAGATAATATTAGCCAAACCAGGACTACAACACCAGATAATACTAGCCCAAACCAGGACTACAACACCAGATAATCTTAGCCCAAACCAGGACTACAACACCAGATAATATTAGCCAAACCAGGACTACAACACCAGATAATATTAGCCCAAACCAGGACTACAACACCAGATAATATTAGCCCAAACCAGGACGACAACACCAGATAATACTAGCCCAAACCAGGACTACAACACCAGATAATACTAGCCCAAACCAGGACTACAACACCAGATAATATTAGCCCAAACCAGGACTACAACACCAGATAATACTAGCCCAAACCAGGACGACAACACCAGATAATCTTAGCCCAAACCAGGACTACAACACCAGAGAATACTAGCCCAAACCAGGACTACAACACCGGATAATACTAGCCCAAACCAGGACGACAACACCAGATAATACTAGCCAAACCAGGACTACAACACCAGATAATACTAGCCAAACCAGGACTACAACACCGGATAATACTAGCCCAAACCAGGACGACAACACCAGATAATACTAGCCCAAACCAGGACGACAACACCAGATAATACTAGCCCAAACCAGGACTACAACACCAGATAATACTAGCCAAACCAGGACTACAACACCAGATAATACTAGCCCAAACCAGGACTACAACACCAGATAATACTAGCCAAACCAGGACTACAACACCAGATAATACTAGCCCAAACCAGGACGACAACACCAGATAATACTAGCCCAAACCAGGACTACAACACCAGATAATACTAGCCAAACCAGGACTACAACACCAGATAATACTAGCCCAAACCAGGACTACAACACCAGATAATATTAGCCCAAACCAGGACTACAACACCAGATAATACTAGCCAAACCAGGACTACAACACCAGATAATACTAGCCAAACCAGGACTACAACACCAGATAATACTAGCCCAAACCAGGACTACAACACCAGATAATACTAGCCCAAACCAGGACTGCAACACCAGATAATACTAGCCAAACCAGGACTACAACACCAGATAATTTAAGGGGTTTCTTCCATGGACAAACCTGCTGTTGTTGTTGAAGGACTGTTGATCATGAAAATAAATGTAGTGATCCTTTGAACAGTCACTCTTAAAGGACAAGCAGCTGGTTCGGGGTCCAGATTCAGGAACCGGTCTCCTGGAGGTCGTATTCAGTAGAGAAGAGAACAACCAGCCATTTAAACCCCAGAACGCTCCTGATGTCAAAGGTCACCCTTCAGCTGTCAGACACTCTACAAGATTTATCTAACAACAATATCACAGCTCTATTGTAATGTCAGTGAAAGCCTACCTTTTCCCAGCAGAGGGTTGGTGGTCATCAAAATAAATGTAGTGATCCTTTGAGCAGTCACTTTCTAAGGACACAGAGCTGGGACCAGATCCTTGATCTGGGTCATGATCCTGAGAGGATGATCCTTGGTTTTTCCTGTTAGAGAGCAATAAAAATATCCTTGTTCAATCTGTGAGGATCTCGAAAATAACACTAACCCCCCAAAAAAGAGTAAAAATCCTCCTTTATAGACTGAAGCTCCACCTCCTCCACCCCAGCCTCCTCCTTTATAGACTAAAGCTCCACCTCCTTCACCCCAGCCTCCTCCTCTATAGACTAAAGCTCCACCTCCTCCACCCCAGCCTCCTCCTTTATATACTAAAGCTCCACCTCCTCCACCCCAGCCTCCTCCTTTATAGACTAAAGCTCCACCTCCTCCACCCCAGCCTCCTCCTTTATATACTAAAGCTCCACCTCCTCCACCCCAGCCTCCTCCTTTATAACCTAAAGCTCCACCTCCTCCACCCCAGCCTCCTCCTTTATAGACTAAAGCTCCACCTCCTCCACCCCAGCCTCCTCCTCTATAGACTAAAGCTCCACCTCCTCCACCCCAGCCTCCTCCTTTATAGACTAAAGCTCCACCTCCTCCACCCCAGCCTCCTCCTCTATAGACTAAAGCTCCACCCCAGCCTCCTCCTCTATAGACTAAAGCTCCACCTCCTTCACCCCAGCCTCCTCCTTTATAGACTAAAGCTCCACCTCCTCCACCCCAGCCTCCTCATTTATAGACTAAAGCTCCACCTCCTCCACCCCAGCCTCCTTATTTATAGACTAAAGCTCCACCTCCTCTACCCCAGCCTCCTCCTTTATAGACTAAAGCTCCACCTCCTCCACCCCAGCCTCCTCCTTAATGGTATAAAACTTCACCTCCTCCACCCCAGCCTCCTCCTTTATAGACTAAAGCTATACCTCCTCCACCCCAGCCTCCTCCTTTATAGACTAAAGCTCCACCTCCTCTACCCCAGCCTCCTCCTTTATAGACTAAAGCTCCACCTCCTCCACCCCAGCCTCCTCCTTAATGGTATAAAACTTCACCTCCTCTACCCCAGCCTCCTCCTCTATAGACTAAAGCTCCACCTCCTCCACCCCAGCCTCCTCCTTAATGGTATAAAACTTCACCTCCTCCACCCCAGCCTCCTCCTTTATAGACTAAAGCTCCACCTCCTCTACCCCAGCCTCCTCCTTTATAGACTAAAGCTCCACCTCCTCCACCCCAGCCTCCTCCTTAATGGTATAAAACTTCACCTCCTCCACCCCAGCCTCCTCCTTTATAGACTAAAGCTATACCTCCTCCACCCCAGCCTCCTCCTTTATAGACTAAAGCTATACCTCCTCCACCCCAGCCTCCTCCTCTATAGACTAAAGCTCCACCTCCTCCACCCCAGCCTCCTCCTTTATAGACTAAAGCTCCACCTCCTCCACCCCAGCCTCCTCCTTTATAGACTAAAGCTCCACCTCCTCTACCCCAGCCTCCTCCTTTATAGACTAAAGCTCCACCTCCTCCACCCCAGCCTCCTCCTTTATAGACTAAAGCTCCACCTCCTCTACCCCAGCCTCCTCCTTTATAGACTAAAGCTATACCTCCTCCACCCCAGCCTCCTCCTTTATAACCTAAAGCTCCACCTCCTCCACCCCAGCCTCCTCCTTTATAGACTAAAGCTCCACCTCCTCCACCCCAGCCTCCTCCTTTATAGACTAAAGCTCCACCTCCTCCACCCCAGCCTCCTCCTTTATAGACTAAAGCTCCACCCCAGCCTCCTCCTTTATAGACTAAAGCTTCACCTCCTCCACCCCAGCCTCCTCCTCTATAGACTAAAGCTCCACCTCCTCCACCCCAGCCTCCTCCTCTATAGACTAAAGCTCCACCTCCTCTACCCCAGCCTCCTCCTCTATAGACTAAAGCTCCACCTCCTCCACCCCAGCCTCCTCCTTTATAGACTAAAGCTCCACCTCCTCCACCCCAGCCTCCTCCTTTATAGACTAAAGCTCCACCTCCTCTACCCCAGCCTCCTCCTCTATAGACTAAAGCTCCACCTCCTCCACCCCAGCCTCCTCCTTTATAGACTAAAGCTCCACCTCCTCCACCCCAGCCTCCTCCTTTATAGACTAAAGCTTCACCTCCTCCACCCCAGCCTCCTCCTTTATAGACTAAAGCTCCACCTCCTCTACCCCAGCCTCCTCCTTTATAGACTAAAGCTCCACCTCCTCCACCCCAGCCTCCTCCTTTATAGACTAAAGCTCCACCTCCTCTACCCCAGCCTCCTCCTTTATAGACTAAAGCTTCACCTCCTCCACCCCAGCCTCCTCCTCTATAGACTAAAGCTCCACCTCCTCCACCCCAGCCTCCTCCTCTATAGACTAAAGCTCCACCTCCTCCACCCCAGCCTCCTCCTTTATAGACTAAAGCTTCACCTCCTCCACCCCAGCCTCCTCCTTTATAGACTAAAGCTCCACCTCCTCCACCCCAGCCTCCTCCTTTATAGACTAAAGCTCCACCTCCTCCACCCCAGCCTCCTCCTTTATAGACTAAAGCTTCACCTCCTCCACCCCAGCCTCCTCCTTTATAGACTAAAGCTCCACCTCCTCCACCCCAGCCTCCTCCTTTATAGACTAAAGCTCCACCTCCTCCACCCCAGCCTCCTCCTTTATAGACTAAAGCTTCACCTCCTCCACCCCAGCCTCCTCCTTTATAGACTAAAGCTCCACCTCCTCCACCCCAGCCTCCTCCTCTATAGACTAAAACTATCACATCAATATTCTGTACAGTTAAACTAAACGTGTGATTGAAAGATTGACTACTTTTGAGGTTCTACCTCAGTCTTACCTCTTTGCAGCAGAGCGTTGTTCTTTAAGGTCGAAGGACTGATCCTTGGAGCAGCAGGACACGCGGCTGGGCTCATGTCTGAGTCCAGGCCCTGGTTCAGGTCCAGGTTTAGGTGTGGATTCAGGTCTGAGTTGAGCTTCATGTTCTTCATGCAGGGCAGGTTCTAATGGAGCGGGGTGCTGCTCTGAGTCCTCACACTGACTCATTTCAGAGCCTTCAACATGAAAATACAAGCTTTACATCCATCACCTCTAATTTCTCTAAACAAAGAAATTCAAATCGTTAAATCCTCTAAAAGCCGGTTTAAAGCCTGAAGCTGAGTTTTATTTTCTACACCTTCTGTTTCTATTGTTGGATGTGAACTGTTCGTCAGGGAGAAGAGGTTTGCTGGTGAAATGATCCTCCTTTCTGTTTGTGTTACAGGAAATGAAAGGAAACATGTGACCACAGGCACAGGAAGTTGCTGAACACTCTGAGTCACAAACACTGACAGATAAGCTCAGCTCATGTCTGTGAAGGAGTTTTCTTTCCTGTAAGTCCCTAGACAGAGAGGTTCCCAGCATTTCTACATTCCAGCAGCATCAGTGTGTTCAGACAGACTCAGGAAGAGTCCTGAAATAAAACTGTGGCTGACCTCCTAAAAATGTGAATAACATGTTTACTGGGTTTGTTTCCTGACGTTTGAGGAAAATGACCCTGCAGAGGTGGATCAGCATAAATGTTCAGGATGAAGGTCATGAGAGACGAGCTGAAGATGACCTGAGGGTTAGTGATGAAACTTAGTTTCAGTGATGAGGTCAGAAGATTGAAGTGAAAGCGTCACTCCTCTCCAGCTTCCTCTCTCTGGAGATGTCAAACCTCCAGGATGAAGATTTATAGTAGCTCCTCTTCCTCTGTGATGATGGACAGACACCTGCCTGGACTACAGGGGGCGCTGCTGGGACCAGTATCTTCATCTCTCTCCCATTATTCCTCCAGCTCCCCCTGAGATTGTCAAAGCACCCCAAAAATCTGTTTCAGTATGTTTTCTTATTTAAGCCTTCTGCCCTCCGCCGGCTTTATTTATTTATTTATTTTTTTAAAATTTGTGATCATTTTGTCAGTTTTACAGCTTGTGGCATGAATTTTTACAGGAACTTTTCTTTCTAGTTAAATTTTTGAAATGTTTGACTCTTAAATGTCATTCAGACTCTCTCAGTGAATTTTCTACCCTCTGGACACCTTTGAGGCCAAAATGTACACGTACAAAAAACTGCCATTAAATCAGCATACATCAATATTTTTTCTACTTTTTTCATAAATCTCTTTAACAACTTCAGACCTGCTCAAAACTTCCAAACATTCACTAATTCTCAGAATTTTAACCCTTTCAAACTCACACAGAACTCTCCATAATATAACAGCAACAACAGAAGAATGTGGTGCATGGTCCTACAATGAGTAAACGGTTGAATCTGGTGGAATACGGTAAAAATGTCAAATTTCACTAGACTTCTTCACATTGAAATGCTGACATTAAAGAATGCATGATTTTATACTGCAGTGACAGTGAGATTAAAAAACCTGGTTTTAATGGAAGTCAATGGGGGCATTTTAGCCTCCAAGGTGTCCAGAGGGTATTTCTGACATTACCTAAAAAATATTAATGCAATCACATCAGTTTTGTTGCTAATCTTTGACCCATCCAAGACTCTCATCAGCACCAAAGCCCCATCTTTATACTCTTTATTATATGGAAAATAATTCACTATTTCTGTTTTTGTAGTAAAAAATAAAATATTTCAAATAATCAAACTGGCATTTAAAGGGTTAAAATCTTGAAAATTATTGAATGTTTGGTAGTTTTGAGCAGGTCTGAAGTTGTTTAAGAGATTTTTGAACTACAGTAAATAAAACATTGATGTATCCTGATTTAATGGCAGTTTTTTGTACATGAACTGGAGGAGGGTTAGGGGTTAATTTTATTTACACATTCAGATCCAGATGAAAATAAAAATAAACTCTTTATGAATTAAACAAGCATTAGTCGGAATATGCACGTGATTAAAATCAGCCAATGGCGCTGCGGTAGTGTAACCTTTGACCCTAGCTTGTCTTCAGCTAGGTTTGTGCTAGCTACGGTGCTCAGAGGGAGGAAGAGAACCGAGGAGGAGGAGGAGGAGGAGGAAGAGCAACCGCCAACGCTCTCCACTGACAGGTCCGGCCGTGTAGATGACCTCAGCTCTCAGCCATGAGGGTCCAAGGAGGCCTGGTCTGCAGAAATACCCCCCAAGGCCTTCAGCAAACAGAGGCTGATGGACCGGGACCCAGGGCTGGACCCAGCTTCACCTGATGGACCGGGACCCAGGGCTGGACCCAGCACCGGAACGGAGCCACTGGTTTCACATGGGGCCAGCTGGTACCAGCGTGGGTCTAATACCCGGTGAAGGAGCCTTCATGAGAGTGTGGGACCCCTGAGGTCAGGAACAGTCCAGAAGGAGGTCAGCTCCAAACTGACGTCACCGCTGCTGCAGAGTTTTACCCCTCATGAGACCGGACCAGGAGGCCTTTATAGACCCTCATGAGACCGGACCAGGAGGCCTTTATAGACCTGTTTAGACTCCAGTCCATGTCCCTGACCCTCCCTGTCTCAGTGAGCTGTGATGTCTGCCTGGTTTAAAGAACCATCTGAGGACCAGAAACCTGGTGCTGCAGGTACTAAACTGAGCCAGAACCCGAGTCCTGGACCCAGCAGAACCGATCACCGCCTTCATGAACCCGGAGGACTGCTTGATGATGAAGACATCTGAAGGTCAGAGCGGGTTTCAGCTGCAGTGTGTTCTTTAAGTCTGCCTGAGGGTCCTGCTGGACTCTGGTTTGTGTCTCTGTGAGCTCCTTTAGGTCATGGATCGAGAGTGGAATGAGCTCTGCTTGATTTTAAAGCTTCAGTGTTCACCGGCGGCAGATTCTGGTTGGAATGCGCATGCGTAAAACGCAGCGTTTTCACTGCTGTCTCAGTCTCAGTTGACCTTATTTTAGATTCAGGTTGTTGGACTGAGGTCACAGAGGTCACGGACCTTCAGCTGGAGACTACATTTGAACAGAGACCCTTAAAGTCTCTTTAACCGTCAGTGACGTAGTTAGCACCATCAGTGACGTAGTTAGCACCGTCAGTGACGTGGTCAGCACCATCAGTGACGTAGTTAGCACCGTCAGTGACGTGGTCAGCACCGTCAGTGACGTAGTTAGCACCGTCAGTGACGTGGTTAGCATTCATTCATTTGATTTAATGAAATATAATTGCATTCATTCAAGTTCAATTTAAGTCAATTCAATTAAATTAGATTGAATTGAATTTGTATTCTTTAGTTTATTTCCATTTCATTTAATTTCATGTAGTTAATTTAAATGTAATATGATTTAATTAATATAGTTAAATTTAATTTCTTTGATTTAATTAAATATAATTACCTTCATTTTAGTTCGTTTAAATTAAATTTAGTTCAGTGTGGTTCAGTTTAACTCAGTGTAATCTGAATTAATGAAATGTAATTACGTTTTATTTAGTGTAATTATATTAAATTAAATAAATGTAGCGTCTAAAGTGTCTGACCTGATCTCCTGATATCTGGTAGAAGCTTCCTGCTCGTCTCTCCAGGGTGATAAAAACAGACCAGACTGACATCAGTATTGTTCTGGCTGGTTGAACATGTTCAGGATTCTGTCTCAGAGAACAACCAAACAGCTTCTGATGATTAGACTAGGATAGACCATGACTCCTTCTAAAACCGCCACCAGGGACACAGAGACGGGCCTTTCTAGAACATGGATCTATAAAATCGGAGATGATGTTGGACAGAGATCACCAGCTGAGGAGAATAAATGAACATTTCTGCAGCAACAAAGGTTCATGAATCATTCAGAGGGGGTTTACCTTTAGGTCCTCAGGTGAGCTCGTAGAAACCGTCCACCTTCACAGGTCTAGAGAAGTACACGGTTGTGGTCTCCTCATGGTGTCATAGGATCTGTTTGTCTGCTCTGTCCTTCGTCTAAGAGGGGAAAACATTTAGGGACGTCAAAACCAGTCCAACCAGTCCAACCAGTTTCACTGAACCAGTCAGAGAAAGGCACAGCAGCAGGAACGTGATCTACAGCATCTAAAGGTGAATAAAGGTGACAGGGACCAGGTAAGACCAGGCTACAGATATAGACCAGACCAAATATAGACCAGGAACCAGTCAGAGAAGATTCTAGATTTTATCAATATCACATTCAGAGACCCTGAAGACCCTGGAACCGGACTGAAGGTCATGAAAATAACATTTTAATTTTATCACAAATAAAGAAAGAAAGTCCAGTTAGGTCTATGCTGGTGGGTCTATGCTGGTGGGTCCATGCTGGTGGGTCCATGCTGGTGGGTCTATGCTGGTGGGTCTATGCTGGTGGGTCCATGCTGGTGGGTCCATGCTGGTGGGTCCATGCTGGTGGGTCTATGCTGGTGGGTCTATGCTGGTGGGTCCATGCTGGTGGGTCCATGCTGGTGGGTCTATGCTGGTGGGTCTAAGCTGTAGGGTCTATGCTGGTGGGTCTATGCTGGTGGGTCTATGCTGGTGGGTCTAAGCTGTAGGGTCTATGCTGGTGGGTCTATGCTGGTGGGTCTATGCTGGTGGGTCTAAGCTGTAGGGTCTATGCTGGTGGGTCTATGCTGGTGGGTCTATGCTGGTGGGTCTATGCTGGTGGGTCCATGCTGGTGGGTCTATGCTGGTGGGTCCATGCTGGTGGGTCCATGCTGGGGGGTCCATGCTGGTGGGTCCATGCTGGTGGGTCCATGCTGGTGGGTCCATGCTGGTGGGTCCATGCTGGTGGGTCTATGCTGGTGGGTCCATGCTGGTGGGTCCATGCTGGGGGGTCCATGCTGGTGGGTCCATGCTGGTGGGTCCATGCTGGTGGGTCCATGCTGGTGGGTCCATGCTGGTGGGTCCATGCTGGTGGGTCCATGCTGGTGGGTCTATGCTGGTGGGTCCATGCTGGTGGGTCCATGCTGGTGGGTCTATGCTGGTGGGTCCATGCTGGTGGATCTAAGCTGTAGGGTCTATGCTGGTGGGTCTATGCTGGTGGGTCCATGGTGGTGGGTCTATGCTGGTGGGTCTATGCTGGTGGGTCCATGCTGGTGGGTCTATGCTGGTGGGTCTATGCTGGTGGGTCCATGCTGGTGGGTCCATGCTGGTGGGTCCATGCTGGTGGGTCTATGCTGGTGGGTCCATGGTGGTGGGTCTATGCTGGTGGGTCTATGCTGGTGGGTCTATGCTGGTGGGTCCATGCTGGTGGGTCCATGCTGGTGGGTCCATGCTGGTGGGTCTATGCTGGTGGGTCCATGCTGGTGGGTCTAAGCTGTAGGGTCTATGCTGGTGGGTCCATGCTGGTGGGTCCATGCTGGTGGGTCCATGCTGGTGGGTCCATGCTGGTGGGTCCATGCTGGTGGGTCCATGCTGGTGGGTCTATGCTGGTGGGTCTATGCTGGTGGGTCCATGCTGGTGGATCTAAGCTGTAGGGTCTATGCTGGTGGGTCTATGCTGGTGGGTCTATGCTGGTGGATCTAAGCTGTAGGGTCTATGCTGGTGGGTCTATGCTGGTGGGTCTATGCTGGTGGGTCCATGCTGGTGGGTCCATGCTGGTGGGTCCATGCTGGTGGGTCCATGCTGGTGGGTCCATGCTGGTGGGTCTATGCTGGTGGGTCTATGCTGGTGGGTCTATGCTGGTGGGTCTATGCTGGTGGGTCTATGCTGGTGGGTCTATGCTGGTGGGTCTATGCTGGTGGGTCCATGCTGGTGGGTCCATGCTGGTTGGTCTATGCTGGTGGGTCTATGCTGGTGGGTCCATGCTGGTGGGTCCATGCTGGTGGGTCTATGCTGGTGGGTCTATGCTGGTGGGTCTATGCTGGTGGGTCTATGCTGGTGGGTCTAAGCTGGGTCCAGGTGGTGCTCATGGAGGTCCAGTTCTCTGTTCTCTGATACTCAGTCCACTGTTTTAACTTTTGCTTTTGGATTCAGAGTTTCTGTATTAAACAGAAATCAGGCTGAAGGATTTTGGAAAATCATCTGATTGTGATCATTTTTACTCATATCGACGTTCATTCTGACTGATTGTACTGAAGGGAATGCTCATTTTATGTCATTTTCATATTTCATCTGAAAAATGTACAGAAATGAAGAAAGTAGGATTTTTTTGAAGACTATTCCAAAAAATTTCACTTGAATGATTTCATGACATGTAGTGCATAATATCTGTGCTGCCAATAAAGTTTTAAACCAGTATTTGACACAATTTTCAAGTTAAAGAAATATTGAAAGCGATTTAAAAATTGCAGCAGGCCATATTGTGATTTAATCTAATTTTGATTAATTGCCCAGCCCTAAACAGAAATCAAACTCACAGTTGTTTGTCCAGTTTTCATGCCTCATCTGGTGAAATAAATAAAATAATAAATAAATCTTCAATCACCAAAGACACAGAGGACTAAATTTCCCTGAACTCCCCCTAAATCTAGGTTTGATAATGGAATAAAAATACAGTTATATCATAAATATAGTGAATAATCTCCTGAGTTATGAGGCCAAAATCAAACGTTAAGAACCCTCAGTGTAATGCTCCATGACTTCCTGAGCATCTCTCAGCTCTTCTCCTTCTACACATTTTTATTTCTTAGTAGTTCAAAACAGCTCAAATGCAGCCTGTTTCAGTACGTAGAGTCAGATATTAGAGTGTTAATAAAGTTTAGAGTCAGATATTAGAGTGTTAATAAAGTTTAGAGTCAGATATTAGAGTGTTAATAAAGTTTAAAGTCAGATATTAGAGTGTTAATAAAGTTTAGAGTCAGATATTAGAGTGTTAATAAAGTTTAGAGTCAGATATTAGAGTGTTAATAAAGTTTAGAGTCAGATATTAGAGTGTTAATAAAGTTTAGAGTCAGATATTAGAGTGTTAATAAAGTTTAGCGTCAGATATTAGAGTGTTAATAAAGTTTAGAGTCAGATATTAGAGTGTTAATAAAGTTTAGAGTCAGATATTAGAGTGTTAATAAAGTTTAGAGTCAGATATTAACGTGTTAATAAAGTTTAGAGTCAGATATTAGAGTGTTAATAAAGTTTAGAGTCAGATATTAGAGTGTTAATAAAGTTTAGAGTCAGATATTAGAGTGTTAATAAAGTTTAAAGTCAGATATTAGAGTGTTAATAAAGTTTAGAGTCAGATATTAGAGTGTTAATAAAGTTTAGAGTCAGATATTAGAGTGTTAATAAAGTTTAGAGTCAGATATTAGAGTGTTAATAAAGTTTAGAGTCAGATATTAACGTGTTAATAAAGTTTAGAGTCAGATATTAGAGTGTTAATAAAGTTTAAAGTCAGATATTAGAGTGTTAATAAAGTTTAGAGTCAGATATTAGAGTGTTAATAAAGTTTAAAGTCAGATATTAGAGTGTTAATAAAGTTTAGAGTCAGATATTAGAGTGTTAATAAAGTTTAGAGTCAGATATTAGAGTGTTAATAAAGTTTAGAGTCAGATATTAGAGTGTTAATAAAGTTTAAAGTCAGATATTAGAGTGTTAATAAAGTTTAGAGTCAGATATTAGAGTGTTAATAAAGTTTAGAGTCAGATATTAGAGTGTTAATAAAGTTTAGAGTCAGATATTAGAGTGTTAATAAAGTTTAGAGTCAGATATTAGAGTGTTAATAAAGTTTAGAGTCAGATATTAGAGTGTTAATAAAGTTTAGAGTCAGATATTAGAGTGTTAATAAAGTTTAGAGTCAGATATTAGAGTGTTAATAAAGTTTAGAGTCAGATATTAGAGTGTTAATAAAGTTTAGAGTCAGATATTAGAGTGTTAATAAAGTTTAGAGTCAGATATTAGAGTGTTAATAAAGTTTAAAGTCAGATATTAGAGTGTTAATAAAGTTTAGAGTCAGATATTAGAGTGTTAATAAAGTTTAAAGTCAGATATTAGAGTGTTAATAAAGTTTAGAGTCAGATATTAGAGTGTTAATAAAGTTTAGAGTCAGATATTAGAGTGTTAATAAAGTTTAGAGTCAGATATTAGAGTGTTAATAAAGTTTAGAGTCAGATATTAGAGTGTTAATAAAGTTTAGAGTCAGATATTAGAGTGTTAATAAAGTTTAGAGTCAGATATTAGAGTGTTAATAAAGTTTAGAGTCAGATATTAGAGTGTTAATAAAGTTTAGAGTCAGATATTAGAGTGTTAATAAAGTTTAGAGTCAGATATTAGAGTGTTAATAAAGTTTAGAGTCAGATATTAGAGTGTTAATAAAGTTTAGAGTCAGATATTAGAGTGTTAATAAAGTTTAGAGTCAGATATTAGAGTGTTAATAAAGTTTAGAGTCAGATATTAGAGTGTTAATAAAGTTTAGAGTCAGATATTAGAGTGTTAATAAAGTTTAGAGTCAGATATTAGAGTGTTAATAAAGTTTAGAGTCAGATATTAGAGTGTTAATAAAGTTTAGAGTCAGATATTAACGTGTTAATAAAGTTTAGAGTCAGATATTAGAGTGTTAATAAAGTTTAGAGTCAGATATTAGAGTGTTAATAAAGTTTAGAGTCAGATATTAGAGTGTTAATAAAGTTTAGAGTCAGATATTAGAGTGTTAATAAAGTTTAGAGTCAGATATTAGAGTGTTAATAAAGTTTAGAGTCAGATATTATCGTGTTAATAAAGTTTAGAGTCAGATATTAGAGTGTTAATAAAGTTCAGAGTCAGATATTAGAGTGTTAATAAAGTTTAGAGTCAGATATTAGAGTGTTAATAAAGTTTAGAGTCAGATATTAGAGTGTTAATAAAGTTTAAAGTCAGATATTAGAGTGTTAATAAAGTTTAGAGTCAGATATTAGAGTGTTAATAAAGTTTAGCGTCAGATATTAGAGTGTTAATAAAGTTTAGAGTCAGATATTAGAGTGTTAATAAAGTTTAAAGTCAGATATTAGAGTTTTAATAAAGTTTAGAGTCAGATATTAGAGTGTTAATAAAGTTTAAAGTCAGATATTAGAGTGTTAATAAAGTTTAGAGTCAGATATTAGAGTGTTAATAAAGTTTAGAGTCAGATATTAGAGTGTTAATAAAGTTTAAAGTCAGATATTAGAGTGTTAATAAAGTTTAGAGTCAGATATTAGAGTGTTAATAAAGTTTAAAGTCAGATATTAGAGTGTTAATAAAGTTTAGAGTCAGATATTAGAGTGTTAATAAAGTTTAGAGTCAGATATTAGAGTGTTAATAAAGTTTAGAGTCAGATATTAGAGTGTTAATAAAGTTTAGAGTCAGATATTAGAGTGTTAATAAAGTTTAGAGTCAGATATTAGAGTGTTAATAAAGTTTAGAGTCAGATATTAGAGTGTTAATAAAGTTTAGAGTCAGATATTAGAGTGTTAATAAAGTTTAGAGTCAGATATTAGAGTGTTAATAAAGTTTAGAGTCAGACATTAGAGTGTTAATAAATTTTAAAGTCAGATATTAGAGTGTTAATAAAGTTTAGAGTCAGATATTAGAGTGTTAATAAAGTTTAGAGTCAGATATTAGAGTGTTAATAAAGTTTAGAGTCAGACATTAGAGTGTTAATAAATTTTAAAGTCAGATATTAGAGTGTTAGTAAAGTTTACAGTCAGATATTAACGTGTTAATAAAGTTTAGAGTCAGATATTAGAGTGTTAATAAAGTTTAAAGCCAGATATTAGAGTGTTAATAAAGTTTAGAGTCAGATATTAGAGTGTTAATAAAGTTTAGAGTCAGATATTAGAGTGTTAATAAAGTTTAAAGCCAGATATTAGAGTGTTAATAAAGTTTAGAGTCAGATATTAGAGTGTTAATAAAGTTTAGAGTCAGATATTAGAGTGTTAATAAAGTTTAGAGTCAGATATTAGAGTGTTAATAAAGTTTAGAGTCAGATATTAGAGTGTTAATAAAGTTTAGAGGAGTTAAAGTTTACCTTCCTGCGGGGTCAGAAGGAGACACTCTTTGCCGTTTTTCTCAAAGTGAAACTAAGAAGGGGATGTTGGAGCAAACAGGCATGTGAGTCGTGACCCCGCCTCCTTCATTCATAAATTCATCTGAAATGATTAGTCAGCGTTTAGTCGTGCTGGAGTCATGAATCTGTGCTGACAGCAGTCATGGACTTTACCTGTTTTCTGACCTGTTGATGCTCTTTGCTTTGCTATGATTATTTTTCCACAAATCTTGTGTTTTGTCGTATATTTATTCCTCTGTCTCCTTATTGGACATGCACACCAAATGTCGCTACTCAGCTGTGTTCAGCAGCCTGTCAGGCAGCAGTCAGGGCAGAAGAACCCACAACATTCTCTAGTCTTTAGTGACTGATGATCAGATCATTGGGAGTACAGAGACACCCCTTCACTCAGAGGTTCCCCTCTCGCTGATAGAGGTGTGCTGCCCCCTGCTGGCAGAAACATGCTTTGCTACATCCTCTGACCTCTCAGTGACCTTTCCTCTCCTGGTGGAGGATGTCCTGGTTGTTCTCTGGTCAGCAGTCTTCCTCATGAGTGTGAACTAATCCAGAGTGAGAGGATGAAGGATCAGGAGACCTTCCTAATATTCTTCTTTAGTGAGGTGCATGTGTGAAGTCTGACCACCAGGTGGCACTAGAGGACAGGAAATCTGAGCTCCAGGAAGCCTGGGGTCAGATTCAGACAGTGGTCACAGTCCAACAACAGAAACACGTTTCTACTTTGTTTTCTACGCCGCCATGTTTTTAGAGCGTCCTGGTGAAGTGTATGATCTGTAGAGTGAATATTTAAGGAGAACACTGGAACCATGGGAGTAACGCCATCCTCTGCTCCTACGCTACATCCCAGGTCATGACATCAGAGAGTGCATAAATGAGCCTGTGTTAATGTTGGAGTAAGCCTGAGGATGTGGTTTTCCTCTAAGAGGGTCACCCTGGAGGATCAGGTCCTATTGTTCACACGCTTAAAGAGCTTCTGCTGGCGCTGCCATGTTGGACGTCTGCCAAACACACGGACGGCCAAATTCAGCCCGGCTGAGCTCCACTGTTGCTCCTGAGCTCAGAATAATCAGAGGTTTGCTCCTGCTGAGGGGGCCGCGGTTGTCCACATGAAGAAGAGGAAGATTGTCTTTGTTTGATAGAGAAAAAAACACATGCACAAAAAAATGATCTTTATTTAATGCAGAAAAAACACACAAAAAAAGATTGTCTTTGTTTGATAGAGAAAAAAAAAACACTAAAAAAAGATTATCTTTGTTTGATAGAGAAAAAAAAACACTAAAAAAAGATTATCTTTGTTTGATAGAGGAAAAAACACTAAAAAAAGATTATCTTTGTTTGATAGAGAAAAAAAAACACTAAAAAAAGATTATCTTTGTTTGATAGAGAAAAAAAAACACTAAAAAAAGATTATCTTTGTTTGATAGAGAAAAAAAAACACTAAAAAAAGATTATCTTTGTTTGATAGAGAAAAAAACACACACAAAAAAAAAAGATCTTTGTTTGATGCAGAAAAAAAGAACTGATTACCGTTTACACACAATGAATGAAGGAATGAAAGACGCTGCTCTAAGGAACCAGGGCTGAACCATAGTGAGAAAACTGTGGCTGTAACATTATTATACTCTACACAGACTGTAAATGATGAAACTATAGCTCCAACATTCCCTCCTCATAATAAAGAGAATAAAACTATGACTATCTCTCATCTGTTTCCTGCTGGCAGCTTTTATAGACGTGTCCAGCGGGGGGCGCTGTTGAGCTGGAGTAGGTAGAGAATGAATGTTAGGCTGTATTTTCCTCTGCTTACACTCGCTGTTCACTGAATTACACAGAATAAAAAGATTTTATTTTCTCTGTCAGATTTTAAATAAAAAACCTAAAATCAGCAGCAGAGTGGACCAGCATGAATCTGAAACATGTTCACTCTGTCAGCTGTTTACTGCTTTATTTATGCTTTTAATGTCGTCTATGATAATATAATAGTAATAATAATAATCATTATTGTTGTTATTGTAATAAACTGGGCAGATTTATAGACCAGTACTTTCACTTTTACTGCAGTAGATCCTAACCAGAGGATCCAGACCTTTACTGGAGTACAGCAGGCTGGACTATTCCACCTCTGCCTGTGATTTTAAAGTCTGGGTTATCTTCAGCTTTTCTTTAGCTACTCTGCTAATTCTCTCTTATTTACATGTTTCATTTGCTGATGTATTGATTAATGCATGGTGTCCTGATTTAACAGGCTGAAATATTAAAGAGGCAAAAACCTCCAGCGTCATAAAACGAACTCTGACCCACTGAGCCTATTAAGGACGTGGTCTAGAGCTAACCCTCATAGTCAGGGAGATTCTCTGGTATTTAGCTGGTCCTTTAACCCTAACTGTCTGAATCTAATCCTTAGAATTAGGGCTGATTCTCTGATGTTTAGCTGGTCCTTTAACCCTAACTGTCTGGATCTAATCCTTAGAATTAGGGCTGATTCTCTGATGTTTAGCTGGTCCTTTAACCCTAACTGTCTGGATCTAATCCTTAGAATTAGGGCTGATTCTCTGATGTTTAGCTGGTCCTTTAACCCTAACTGTCTGAATCTAATCCTTAGAATTAGGGCTGATTCTCTGGTATTTAGCTGGTCCTATAACCCTAACTGTCTGAATCTAATCCTTAGAATTAGGGCTGATTCTCTGATGTTTAGCTGGTCCTTTAACCCTAACTGTCTGAATCTAATCCTTAGAATTAGGGCTGATTCTCTGATGTTTAGCTGGTCCTTTAACCCTAACTGTCTGAATCTAATCCTTAGAATTAGGGCTGATTCTCTGATGTTTAGCTGGTCCTTTAACCCTAACTGTCTGAATCTAATCCTTAGAATTAGGGCTGATTCTCTGATGTTTAGCTGGTCCTTTAACCCTAACTGTCTGAATCTAATCCTTAGAATTAGGGCTGATTCTCTGGTATTTAGCTGGTCCTTTAACCCTAACTGTCTGAATCTAATCCTTAGAATTAGGGCTGATTCTCCGATGTTTAGCTGGTCCTTTAACCCTAACTGTCTGAATCTAATCCTTAGAATTAGGGCTGATTCTCCGATGTTTAGCTGGTCCTTTAACCCTAACTGTCTGAGTCTAATCCTTAGAATTAGGGCTGATTCTCTGATGTTTAGCTGGTCCTTTAACCCTAACTGTCAGAATCTAATCCTTAGAATTAGGGCTGATTCTCTGGTATTTAGCTGGTCCTTTAACCCTAACTGTCTGAATCTAATCCTTAGAATTAGGGCTGATTCTCCGATGTTTAGCTGGTCCTTTAACCCTAACGGTCTGAATCTAATCCTTAGAATTAGGGCTGATTCTCCGATGTTTAGCTGGTCCTTTAACCCTAACTGTCTGAGTCTAATCCTTAGAATTAGGGCTGATTCTCTGATGTTTAGCTGGTCCTTTAACCCTAACTGTCTGAATCTAATCCTTAGAATTAGGGCTGATTCTCCGATGTTTAGCTGGTCCTTTAACCCTAACTGTCTGGATCTAATCCTTAGAATTAGGGCTGATTCTCTGGTATTTAGCTGGTCCTTTAACCCTAACTGTCTGAATCTAATCCTTAGAATTAGGGCTGATTCTCTGATGTTTAGCTGGTCCTTTAACCCTAACTGTCTGAATCTAATCCTTAGAATTAGGGCTGATTCTCTGATGTTTAGCTGGTCCTTTAACCCTAACTGTCTGAATCTAATCCTTAGAATTAGGGCTGATTCTCTGGTATTTAGCTGGTCCTTTAACCCTAACTGTCTGAATCTAATCCTTAGAATTAGGGCTGATTCTCTGATGTTTAGCTGGTCCTTTAACCCTAACTGTCTGAATCTAATCCTTAGAATTAGGGCTGATTCTCTGATGTTTAGCTGGTCCTTTAACCCTAACTGTCTGAATCTAATCCTTAGAATTAGGGCTGATTCTCTGATGTTTAGCTGGTCCTTTAACCCTAACTGTCTGAGTCTAATCCTTAGAATTAGGGCTGATTCTCTGATGTTTAGCTGGTCCTTTAACCCTAACTGTCTGAATCTAATCCTTAGAATTAGGGCTGATTCTCTGATGTTTAGCTGGTCCTTTAACCCTAACTGTCTGAATCTAATCCTTAGAATTAGGGCTGATTCCCTGATGTTTAGCTGGTCCTTTAACCCTAACTGTCTGAATCTAATCCTTAGAATTAGGGCTGATTCTCTGATGTTTAGCTGGTCCTTTAACCCTAACTGTCTGAATCTAATCCTTAGAATTAGGGCTGATTCTCTGGTATTTAGCTGGTCCTTTAACCCTAACTGTCTGAATCTAATCCTTAGAATTAGGGCTGATTCTCCGATGTTTAGCTGGTCCTTTAACCCTAACTGTCTGAATCTAATCCTTAGAATTAGGGCTGATTCTCTGATGTTTAGCTGGTCCTTTAACCCTAACTGTCTGAATCTAATCCTTAGAATTAGGGCTGATTCTCTGATGTTTAGCTGGTCCTTTAACCCTAACTGTCTGAATCTAATCCTTAGAATTAGGGCTGATTCTCCGATGTTTAGCTGGTCCTTTAACCCTAACTGTCTGAGTCTAATCCTTAGAATTAGGGCTGATTCTCTGATGTTTAGCTGGTCCTTTAACCCTAACTGTCTGAATCTAATCCTTAGAATTAGGGCTGATTCTCTGATGTTTAGCTGGTCCTTTAACCCTAACTGTCTGAATCTAATCCTTAGAATTAGGGCTGATTCTCTGGTATTTAGCTGGTCCTTTAACCCTAACTGTCTGAATCTAATCCTTAGAATTAGGGCTGATTCTCTGATGTTTAGCTGGTCCTTTAACCCTAACTGTCTGAATCTAATCCTTAGAATTAGGGCTGATTCTCTGATGTTTAGCTGGTCCTTTAACCCTAACTGTCTGAATCTAATCCTTAGAATTAGGGCTGATTCTCTGGTATTTAGCTGGTCCTTTAACCCTAACTGTCTGAATCTAATCCTTAGAATTAGGGCTGATTCTCTGATATTTAGCTGGTCCTTTAACCCTAACTGTCTGAATCTAATCCTTAGAATTAGGGCTGATTCTCTGGTATTTAGCTGGTCCTTTAACCCTCACTGTCTGAATCTAATCCTTAGAATTAGGGCTGATTCCCTGATGTTTAGCTGGTCCTTTAACCCTAACTGTCTGAATCTAATCCTTAGAATTAGGGCTGATTCTCTGATGTTCAGCTGGTCCTTTAACCCTAACTGTCTGAATCTAATCCTTAGAATTAGGGCTGATTCTCTGATGTTTAGCTGGTCCTTTAACCCTAACTGTCTGAATCTAATCCTTAGAATTAGGGCTGATTCTCTGATGTTTAGCTGGTCCTTTAACCCTAACTGTCTGAATCTAATCCTTAGAATTAGGGCTGATTCTCTGGTATTTAGCTGGTCCTTTAACCCTAACTGTCTGAATCTAATCCTTAGAATTAGGGCTGATTCTCTGATATTTAGCTGGTCCTTTAACCCTAACTGTCTGAATCTAATCCTTAGAATTAGGGCTGATTCTCTGATATTTAGCTGGTCCTTTAACCCTAACTGTCTGAATCTAATCCTTAGAATTAGGGCTGATTCTCTGGTATTTAGCTGGTCCTTTAACCCTAACTGTCTGAATCTAATCCTTAGAATTAGGGCTGATTCTCTGGTATTTAGCTGGTCCTTTAACCCTAACTGTCTGAATCTAATCCTTAGAATTAGGGCTGATTCTCTGGTATTTAGCTGGTCCTTTAACCCTAACTGTCTGAATCTAATCCTTAGAATTAGGGCTGATTCTCTGATGTTTAGCTGGTCCTTTAACCCTAACTGTCTGAATCTAATCCTTAGAATTAGGGCTGATTCTCTGATATTTAGCTGGTCCTTTAACCCTAACTGCCTTCCTGAATAATTTCCCGTCATTTGTAGGGTTAGGATAAAACGCCACCTCTTTACCAGAGAAATGCCACAATGTAATAAATAATAACTTGATAATTAATACATTATTACTAGATAAATCCTTCCCTCATATTTCTGGGTTATTTCTTGTTGAAGCCGACTGATTTTAGGGTAATTACTGCCGTATTTTTGAGGAATCTCTTTTTTCCTGTTACTCTAGAATTGCTGGGTAATCAGAGCTCACTAAAATAAAACGGTAGCCTTAAATCCACAGATAGATCCTGATAATTCTGAGGGGACCGTCTGACCAAACCAACACTGCTGATGTTTAATCTGGCATTAATGTTTTTATAAACTCCTATAGAAACAGACTTTTCTGATAAAGGCCGTCTAACTTCAGCATTCCTGCGGTTTTATCCTGTAATTTCACACTGCTGTCCTTTCTGTGGGACGTTCTTAATAACCAGAGCTGTAGGTTTACATCCATGACATCCAAACAGCGTCTCAATTGTCCTCTATAATTACAAATTAATTAAAAGGAGTAACAAATGGAGCATTAGCAGAGAGAAAAGAGTCCTATTGTTCTAAAGCCGCGGCGCCGTCCCAGCGTTTAGTCAGTGCTCTGCTAATACGCCGTCATGACTCAAACCACTAATGGGATTTTAGTCAGGCCCATTTATTGCCATTAGGGAATTGAGGCTCCATCCAGCGGGTGAGGGGTTAATTAGAAACAAGCGAGGGGGTCAGAGGTGTGTATATGTCTGCCTGCGTGGAGCACATATGGCCGTGAGAGGGCTGGACCCGTGCTAATAGAGGGTGAAGATTTATCCACCGGCTGTGACACAGGGACAAATAGCGCTGATAGGTGAAGGCCTGTTGGCGGAGAGTCCGGTCCAGATGACTAATAGCTGCTGTGTGGAAAACCATATTCACTTATCTCTGAGTCGGGCCCTTCCTCCAGCGTGCTCGTCCAACCCCGTCCCATTGGCTCCTCTCACTCGCCTCTCTTGTTTTGTCCTTGCGTCTCTCTTCTCTTTAATACTCACTTCCTCCCTCCTACGCCCCCTCTCCTCCATCTCTACAGTATCTCCCCAGCCTCTCAGCTTCCCATATTACACCGCCAGATAAGAGAGAGCGGGCCCCGGCTGACAGGAACCCCAAATTAATTTACAAGCAATGCTGCCGTTCCTGTGCTGATAGAACAGTCTTTATAGGGAGTGAGTGAGGGGAAGCCGCGCTGCTATCTCTGTAATTATAGGGAGACCTTCATCCTCTGTCTGTTTCTCTCTCCTTTACTCAGTAAACTCTGCAGAGAAGCCCGGAGGAAAAGCTCAGCTTAGAGCTTTAGATGGAGCAATGAAGAAATCAGGGATTTACTTTACTGAGCTTTTATTACACACGCTTGTTTTAGGCTCTTTACATGAACAAGGACTGGAACCCACACAGCTCTGTGGATTCTGAGTCCTAACTGTCCTAGGAACGGCTGGATGGATAAATACACAAGCTCCTTAGAGACTCTAGATACTACACCCAAAGATGGCTGGACTTCAGCCGGAGTACAGATTTAAACTGACATCTGCAGGCTGAGACATAAATGATCATTTAAAATGTGCACTCATCTGACCACAGAACAGTTTTCCTCTGACCACAGAACAGTTTTCCATGTTTCCTCTGACCACAGAACAGTTTTCCTCTGACCACAGAACAGTTTTCCATGTTTCCTCTGACCACAGAACAGTTTTCCTCTGACCACAGAACAGTTTTCCTCTGACCACAGAACAGTTTTCCTCTGACCACAGAACAGTTTTCCATGTTTCCTCAGTCCATGTTAAATGAGCTTTGGTCCAGAGAAGACGGCGGTGTTTCTGGATCCTGGTCACATATGGCTTCTTCTCTCCATGATCAGCTTTAACTGTCATTGGTGGATGGCACGGCCAACTGTGTTGACAGACGATGATTTCTGGAATGTTCCTGAGCCCATGCAGTGATTTCACTACAGAATCATGCCTGTTTTTACTACAGTGGCCCCTGAGGGCCCCTTCAGCTTTGCTCTCAGAGGTTTCTCCAGATTCTCTGAATCTGTTGGTGATATTATGGACTGGAGATGGAGGAGATTCAAAGCCTGCTGGAAGATTTTTCTGAATTTGTTCCATAATTTAAGACTCCTTTTTCTCAGATTGGTGAGCCTCTGTCCATCTTTACTTCTGAGAGGCGCTGCCTCTCTAAAATGCTCCCTGAGCTTTTTAAAAAATATATTTTTACCTCTTATTTTTCCAGCCTCTTGTTGTCCTGTCCCTACTTTTTTGATATGTGTTGCCTCCACAAATTTAAAAAGAGCTCATATTTTTCCTGAAATGTTAAAATGTCTCAGTTTAATGTCTGAAATGTTGTTTCTGGGATCATGACATCTGACAATCATCGACTTCTGTTTTTATTACATTTACACAGCGACCCAACTTTTTTGGAATAGGTGTTATAATGTGTGTTTTGTTTTAGACAGAATGTAGTCCTGTACTGAAGCGGGACCACTATGATGGTCTGGGTGGCTTCCAGTGATAGTCCAGGGTCGGCTCAGACTGGTGGAGGGTCTCATGGCTCATTTAGGCCCGGCTTTGCCGCTCTCAGGAGACTCTTGCCCCACGGTTGCTCCCTCCCACCAACGCTACTTTTCAACACGTGCTACAC
Source organism: Cheilinus undulatus (assembly GCF_018320785.1). Classification (NCBI taxonomy): domain Eukaryota; kingdom Metazoa; phylum Chordata; class Actinopteri; order Labriformes; family Labridae; genus Cheilinus; species Cheilinus undulatus. The sequence goes on along the minus strand of NC_054888.1, from coordinate 27,063,893 downwards.
AATTCTCCACAGCTCCGTGGTCTAATAGGCTTACCACGCCATACAATCTAAAGAAATGTAAGTGGATTATGGAAATCAGTTTTCAGGGTTATATACCATTCATTAGCCTCTGCTAACAGCTGATTTCAGACCAACCATGGAGGGTATGACACTGATTTCAGACTTCTCCTGTGATAATCGCTGCAAAAGGAAGAAACGATAAAGAATGACTGGATCCAGATGGATGGATGTTCATGGCCTATCCCCTGGTTATCAGATCCACAGTCACTGTCCCTTTATTAATGAACAACACTTTATTCCTCCATGCACAGGAGATGAAAAGTATTTGGCCCCTCCTATTGGAGGGCTAGGCCCCTCTACTCATTGTGCCCTGGCGTGTCCTTTAATGTGAGATTTGGGAAATGTCACCCAGGCTCCTCTCACTTCCCCAGTAGGTGTAAAGTTGTTCCAGGAGCATCCTAAAGACTTGAACAAAGGTACAAAAAAAGAAAAAAAAAGTCTTGATGTGCAGATTTACCAGCGAAAAGGTGAAAAATAGGAGAAACCGTACAGATGTGCAGATTTACCGGTGAAAAGGTGTAAAATAGGAGAAACCGTACAGATGTGCAGATTTACCGGTGAAAAGGTGTAAAATAGGAGAAACCGTACAGATGTGCAGATTTACCGGTGAAAAGGTGTAAAATAGGAGAAACCGTACAGATGTGCAGATTGACCGGCGAAAAGGTGAAAAATAGGAGAAACCGTACAGATGTGCAGATTGACCGGCGAAAAGGTGAAAAATAGGAGAAACCGTACAGATGTGCAGATTTACCGGCGAAAAGGTGAAAAATAGGAGAAACCGTACAGATGTGCAGATTTACCGGTGAAAAGGTGTAAAATAGGAGAAACCGTACAGATGTGCAGATTGACTGGCGAAAAGGTGAAAAATAGGAGAAACCGTACAGATGTGCAGATTTACCGGCGAAAAGGTGAAAAATAGGAGAAACCGTACAGATGTGCAGATTGACTGGTGAAAGTTTAGTGTCATTTTCTAAAGGAGTCTAGTACAGACAGTCTGTAGGTGTAAATAAAACCAGTACAGTCCACTGTGTGTTAGTGGGACACTTATTTGTCTGCTGGTTCTGGGTTCAGTGACAGCCTGTGGGGAGAGGGCCGGAGTACTGCTCATACTGCTGACAGCTGAGGGGATGAAAGTCTTCTTTTGGTGGAAGGTTTTGGTCCTGATGAACCTCAGCCTCCTGCCAGAGTGAGTGTCTCAAAGAGTCAGACGTTGGGCTCCCACTGGAGGTGGGTCCTGGGTGATGAGGGTCCTCAGGAGGCGGAGAGAGTCCACAGTAGAAAGTGGGGACTCACAGAGGGTCATGGGTGGCGGTGTCCTTCCTAAAATCTACAACCATCTCCAACATCTTCGGAGTGTTATGCCCCAGGTTGTTCTGAGAGCACCAGGTCACAAGATGGTCCACCCCCACCTGTAGGCGGACTCGTCCCACCAGAGATGATCCTGGTGAGGGTCGTGGGGTCCAGAGTGGACTGACCAGACAAACGCTTGTTTGCAGTTGTTGCTGCCAAGGATGGAACAGCTGGTTCTTAGGTTTAGGGTTCTTAGGTTGACCCTCTATGAGTGCCGGTCTACAGCCCTGTAGACAGATGTTCAGTTTGTTTGAGTCTAAATTTCCCTCACAATTAAAAGAACAAAGAATGTAGAGTCCCATGAAGGTTAAAGCTGAAATATTAATTGTAGCTTTGTACCCCTGCCCCTCCACACAGACAGGACGGTCCCATGTCTGATGATAGCCAGACTGTAGAGATCTGTCCCGCTGACATCAGCTCTGCTGATATTGACATGAGAGGCCGCGTCCTTCCAAAAGCTCAGGAATGGATGCGTCCACATACTTTGGCGGCTAAATGCTTTGCGAGCTGTGAAATGGGTAATTTGTTGGAGCCGGCGTTTGTGGGCAGCTGCATGTAGTTACACAGAGCTGCCCTGATGGCGCTCCAGCAATCCGACACACACTAAACTGATTTAGGTCCAGTTAACACGCTCATGTTGGATTCCCAGCACAACGAGCTGCTCTGGGTCAGAACGTTAGGACTGGAACGCCGGTGCTAGGAGCAGGAGGATGAGGATCACTGAGGCCTCTACCTGATCAGAATAAAGAGTCACGTCATTCTCCAGCTCAGCCAGCGGGTCGCTGTCAAATAGAAACATTTAAGGGAGAAATATTTAAGCAGATATGTGGAGGGATGTTTCTGACTCCTTAAAGCTAGCAGAGGAGAAAAGAGAGCCACCAACAGTTCTTCATCAGAGACGAAAATCTTTTTATCTCTTCTGACCCTCGTCTTTGACTGGTCTCTAAAAAACAAAAGTACTTTTTGTTGTTCCCCAAAAACCTTCCTGGATGGTATTTTTCACCTGAAACCAAATATTACAGGCCACAAATGTCTTTTTCTCAAATGCCATGTTCTTCAGCTGATATAACGGTAGATCTGCTGCTGTCAAAAATATAAATGCAGTATTTTGGTCATTTTAGTCCAGTTACAATCAGCAGATTTTATTCAGAGCATTTTATCCCATAATTTACTTTTTATTTTTCCTGTCATTTGATTTTATTCACATTTTTACATCTCTTTATTTTAACGTTTTTAATCTCATCATTTTCACTTTTTCAACTTTTTCTCCTAATTTTGATTTTATTTCTCGTTATTTACGTATTTATTTTTAATCCCATAATTTTAACTTTATCTCAATAATTTTTTATTTTCTGATTTTTTTCCCCTCAAAATTCAGAACTTTATCTCATGATTTGGACTTCATTTCTTATTGTTTTCAACTTTATTTATCTTATAATTTAGATTTTTTCACTCCCATCATTTTAGCCTTTTTTTCTCTCATCATTTTGAAATTTTTTCCCCTCATTTATACATTTTTCATCCCATAATTTTGACTTTATTTCTCATGATTTTGATTTTGTTCATCTTATTTGAACTTAAATTTATTTATTTTAAATGAAATTGATTTGAATTTTTAACCAGTGAGAAACTCTTTAAAAGGTAAAGCGAATTATTTTTAAGAAGGAGAAGCGTGTCTGAGCTTGGATTCTCCTCCTACTGCTTTATTGTGAGTGTCTCTGAGGTTGAGTGTGCAGGAAGTGAACGGTTCAGACCGCCGTGCTGCCACTGCAGCAGAATAAAGGATAAATAAATAAATAAATAAAAAGTTGACTAAAATAACGGTCAGGTGTGGTTTGAGCTTGGAGCCTCTCCCTCGTGTCTTACTGGGAGTCTCTCTGAGCTTCAGTGTGCAGGAACCGAACGGTTCAGACCGCCGTGCTCTCGCCGCGGCGTGCTCCTGTGAGCGGCTCCTCTCCTCTCAGACTCAGAAGTGTAAATCCAGAGCTGAAAACTCCATTAGGCTGAGGCAGTCATGCATCCGTACGCTCCAGTGCCAGACAGCTCTGTAAATCAGCTCCCTTTTTCTAGCTCCACTGAAGAAAACAATACGGCTAGTGTCTGGGTCCTGAGCACCGGGTCCTTTAGTCACACACAGCCACCCTGGGGGCCCGGCGGCTGCCGAGCGAGACCAAACGCTCTGATCCAGGTTGAACTAACCGCTGACATGAGCACCTGTCAGACATGGGCTGCTGAAGGTGTGTTTGCATTAGAGTGTGTGCTCGGCTGTAGCCGGTTAGTCTGGAAGTCTGTGGAAGGACGGGGAGGTAAAACAACTAAAGAGAGAGTTTTCATCCCCCAGAGTCAAACACATCTCTTTAAAGTCAGCGAGAGCCAGCTGATGCTGGTGACTTCCTTCCGACCCTGAGCCGAGCGCTACCTTCCTCCCTGATCAGCTGATCACCAACCGCTCTCAGCTGGGCGCCGCCGTCACAGCTGCGCCCAGGTTTCCTCCACCAGCAGGGGGAATAACAACATATAACAATCATACGAACAGGTTTATTCTGGTGCAGAGGCTCTGCAGCACATCTCTGCTCTGAGCATGCTGGAGCAACATCTGAGTCTGCGGAGGTTCAGTAAAGCGTCACATTGAATGTGAGATTTCAGACTGTGGCCTCTACATTTATCTACAGGAAGTAGATTCAGAGGTCTCTCACAGACGGTGGACTAGAGGGATTTGGAGCAGATCCACCAGTCCTAATCTGGTGTCCAGTAAAGTCTGACTGAGGCCTAGCAGGTGCTAGACACTTGTCTGAGGAATGTGGAGGTCCAGACCTCCCACCAGGACGGAGCTTCCTCTCTGCTGGGTTTGTGTGTGAGCTACATGTGGAGGACACGTGGGTGGCGGTCACCACCTGCTCTAGAGAAAAAAACGCCCTTCTTTCTGCAGGATGCATATTTCATTTCACTCTGTAGCGTTGTAAACGAAACGTAGAAAATGTCACTTCCTGCAGAGGAAGCATGGGAACGCTGCAGGCTGACACGGATGTTAGAAACAGTGAAGGTAGAAAAATACGGCAGAGGCTGCGAATGCAGCTCAGAGGTTTAAGCCTCTGACTCTGGTTAGACTGCTGACTGCAGGGGACAGAAGGAGACGACAGGATGAGATTATTTAGAAAGTTGATTCATCACGCTGGAAGGTTAGAGAGCTTCCAACAGGATTCAGACAGAAAAGGAAGGCAGCGCAGGGTAAGATACTCAAGAAAGAAGGTCCATTTCTGACCGTCGAATGGTCGTCATGGTGACTCTGAGTGAAGCAGTTAAAGCAGAGGCCAGATTCTGAACTAGGGTCTGACCTGAGGGACTAACAGGGTCCATATTTAACCATAAATGCCAACCTCAGTTTCACCAGAAATTAATTATGGGGCTAAAAACTTCACACTGATGATAAATGATTCTTAGACTAAAAGGTGAACATGAGAAGTTAAAAACTCAAAATCTGAGATAAAAAGTCAAACTTCTAAGTTTAAGAGGTAAAAAGACGACGTTTAAAGTCAAAATAATGTTTTAAAAAGGCAAAACATGAGACAGAACACTGAAACCAAAACTGAGATAAAATTCAAAATCATAATTTAACAGTCAAAATATGGATGAACATCAAAATCATGAGTTTAAAATGTCAAATTATGAGATTGAACTTTAAATTCTGTGTTTTAAAGGTAAAAAAATCAGATAAAATTTTAATTTAGGAGTTGAAAAAGGTCATAACATGAGATAAAAGTCAAAATCGTGATTTTAAAGTCCTAATAGGATTTAAAATTTAACATTATGAATCTAAAAGAAAAAATCTGAGATAAAAAGTCAGTTATGAGATTTAAATGTTTAAATATGAAATAAAAAGTCAAAATCATAACTTTCAGTCAGAACTGTGAGATGCAAAATTGAAAATAAAGAGAAAACATGAATTTATCCCACGTTCCTGAATTTTTATCAAATTATTTTTACTGTTTACTTTTTCAAATTTTTATGAATCAACATGGATGTTATTAACATCAGGGTTAAGTTTACATTTTTATACTGGAGTAACTCTGCAGACCTCAGACTGGTGGACCAGTTAGAGTAAAGATCTATGATCTGGTGGGCCGGGTGTACAGTCATGGACCAAAGTATCGGCACCCCTGGAATTTTTCCAGAAAATTCACCATTTCTCCCAGAAATTGTTGCAATCACAAATGTTTTGGTACACATGTGTTTATTCCTTTATGTGCATTGGAGCAACACAAAAAATCTGAAGAAAAAAGACAAAATTGACATAATTTTACTCAAAACTCAAACAATAGGCCGCACAAAATTATTGGCACCCTCAACTTAATATTTGGTTGCACACTCTTGGAAAAAGTAACTGAAACCAATCACTTCCTCTAACCATCAACAAGCTTCTTACTCCTCTCAGCTGGAATTTTGGACCACTCTTCTTCTCCAAACTGCTCCAGGTCTCTCAGATTTGAAGGGTGCTTCTTCAACAGCAGTTCTGAGATCTCTCCATAGGTGTTCACTGGGATTTAGATCTGGACTCATTGCTGGCCTCTTCAGAACTCTCCAGCTTTGTCTCCAACCATTTCTTGGTGCTTTCTGAGGTATGTTTGGGGTCACTGTCCTGCTGGAACACCCATGACCTCTCACCCAGACCCAGCTTTCTGACACTAGGCCCTACATTGCGGCCAAAAATCTTCTGATAGTCTCAGATTTCATGATTCCTTGCACACAGTCAAGGCACCCAGTGCCAGAGGCAGCAAAACAACCCCAAAACATCCTTGAAGCTCCACCATGTTTGACTGTAGGTACTGTGTTCTTTTCTTTGTAGGCCTCATTCTGTTTTCTGTAAACAGTAGAATGACGTGCTTTTCCAAAAAGCTCTACCTTAGTCTCATCTGTCCACTAAATGTTCTCCCAGAAGGATTGAGGCTTACTCAGGTACATTTTTGCAAACTCCAGTCTGGCTTTTTTCTGTCTCTTTGTCAGCAGTGGGGTTCTCCTGGGTCTCCTGCCATAGCGCTTCATCTCATTCAGATGACCACGTATGGTCCCAGCTGACACTTTTGCACCCTGAGTCTGCAGGACAGCCTGAATCTGTGTGGAAGTTGACTGAGGATGTTTATCCACCATTCCAACTATCCTGCGTTGCATTCTTTTGTCAGTTTTTTTGAGTTTTGTGTAAAATCATGGCAATTTTGTCTTTTTTCTTTGGATATTTTGTGTTGCTCCAATGCACATAAAGGAAATAAACACGTTTACCAAAAACATTTGTGATTGCAACAATTTCTGGGAGAAATGATGAATTTTCTGGAAAAATTCCAGGGGTGCCAATACTTTCATCCATGACTGTAACCGCACCACGGGCCAGACTCAGGCCTGGGTTAGAGTATTGTTTGACAGCCCTAGAATGGTAACCTCTGTGTTTGGGGGTGAATGGTTGTCATGGTAACTGTGAGTAAATCAGAGTATTGTTTGACAGCCCTAGAATGGTAACCTCTGTGTTTGGGGGTGAATGTTTGTCTCCTTCCTGGTGTTCACAGCGGGACCTGTGAGGATGTAACATCTAGAAGATTCTCCAGAATCATTTCAGGGTTACCTCAGGATTTATTTCTGCCTCTCTCTGTCCGTCCTCTCCTTCCTGTCGTCAGGGTGACCGATGGCGGCGCTGGATCTGGGTGTCCGGCTCTATAACTTCAACAAATGGTTGCGGCCTGCTCAGCCAGGCCTTGGACTGACAGAAATCAATAATTCCAGCATTTGAAATCTATCAAAGGAGGTTTTCTGAGAGCGCTACTGCTGCCTGACCCCCCCCCCCCCCCGCCACAAACACTGAATCAGACACTCTGTAGTTACAACCAGCAATCAATAAGCCAGCACCTTCACAGATCTGAACCGCAGCTCCCTCGCATCAGTGATGGATGGCGAGGAAGGCCACGATTCGTTTTGTCAGTCCATTACGCTGGCGAATTCTGTCCACTTCATCCTGCAGACGATCATTTTTCACACTTCATAAGGAGCACAAATGGGTTGTGGGGGGGGGGGGGGGTAACCAAATAGGAAGAAATTAGGACTACAGGAGAGAGAGAGTGATGACAGACGGAGGAGAGCAGACTGAACGGCTCCACAGAACAGAAATCCACTCCCTTCTCTAACGTTCCCTCCATGAACCGCCGTCCTCTCGGAGCGAGGAACATCAGATCTGTTTGTTAGCGCTAAAAAGACAACAGAGAGCTTAGCCGTCCTCTGGAACCAGAGCGCTCAGATGGGAAATTGATTTTTCTCTCCTGGCTGAAAGCGTTTTATCGCTATGAAGCACACGGGGGTAAAGTAAGCGTGAACAAGTCCCACTAGTCAAACAGATTCTGTTTACAGAGCCAGAGCGGCGAGAACTTCCTCTCAGACGGCAGAGAACACAGGATCCTTTATTATCATACACTCCTACCTTCCCCTCCCCTCCCCCCGCCTTGGCGTGGCTCCCCGAGACCCAAGGTGTTCTGGTTGGAACGCTCTCGCCTCGGAAAACAAGCGACAGCTGCTGCGTGTGCGTACCGTAGCGAGCGTGTCGCTGCCACCGTTCTTCCTGGTCTCGCCCCATATGTTGGCCCTCACCTGCTGGCGGCTGAGGATTAGGAGCTACAAGGCCTTATTAAAACTGGATTTGTTTACCCTCCTGCTCACAGACAGGCGACAACAGGAACAGTATGACCCGCACAACGCCATCCCACGTCTACGGAGAGGAAACCTGGGGGGAGGGGCTTAAGGCCGCTAAAATTAGCAAAAAGTGGCTTTCAACAAGAGCAACGTTATGATAAAAGGGGGAAAAGCAGATTCTGGGTTCATCAGGGTCCAGTCTCTGGGTTCATCAGGGTCCAGTCTCTGGGTTTATCAAGGTCCAGTCTCTGGGTTTACCAGGGTCCAGTCTCTGGGTTTACCAGGGTCCAGTCTCTGGGTTCATCAGGGTCCAGTCTCTGGGTTTATCAGGGTCCAGTCTCTGGGTTTATCAGGGTCCAGTCTCTGGGTTTATCAGGGTCCAGTCTCTGGGTTTATCAAGGTCCAGTCTCTGGGTTTACCAGGGTCCAGTCTCTGGGTTTACCAGGGTCCAGTCTCTGGGTTTACCAGGGTCCAGTCTCTGGGTTTATCAGGGTCCAGTCTCTGGGTTTATCAGGGTCCAGTCTCTGGGTTTATCAGGGTCCAGTCTCTGGGTTTATCAGGGTCCAGTCTCTGGGTTCATCAGGGTCCAGTCTCTGGGTTTATCAGGGTCCAGTCTCTGGGTTTATCAGGGTCCAGTCTCTGGGTTTATCAGGGTCCAGTCTCTGGGTTTATCAAGGTCCAGTCTCTGGGTTTACCAGGGTCCAGTCTCTGGGTTTACCAGGGTCCAGTCTCTGGGTTTACCAGGGTCCAGTCTCTGGGTTTACCAGGGTCCAGTCTCTAGGTTTATCAGGGTCCAGTCTCTGGTTCATCAGGGTTCTACCATGGGCACAGCGGTCCTCTAACAGGAAGTCATCATTCTAAGAGGTGAGCCGTTAAAGGGGGCAGCAGTTTAAGTCCAGGGTAATGAGTCCTGTGTCCTCTCTCTCTCTCCACTGTTCTCATATTAACTCGTCCCATCCTCTCCCCCCCCCCGGCATCAACACGGGACGACTGCACAGTCAGCATCTCTGTGAAAACTAATGGGGAGTGTGACGAGATGTGGAGGTGAGGACAGAGGGGAGGAAATGAGAGGAGTGACAGAAGAATAAAAGTAGAGATGAAGAGGAGGAAGACAACGAGGAGACGAGGAAGGAAAGGAGAAGAGGAAATGTGATACATCCTCCCTCTTCTCTCCGTTTCACTTCTCTGTCTCTGCTGAATCTAAGGGTCAGTTTTGGCCACAGCGGCCAGAAGGGGGCGCCACGCTCCAGACTGAAGTCAGTCCAGGCCAAACAGGCCTGACCTCAGGCCTACAGGAGCCTTCCACTTATAGAGGAACTGAGATTTCAGCCTTTATATTTCACAAGAATGACCTCAAACACAGGCAGGATGTTTAAAATAAATGAACTATGAAAGGGAATAAAGTGATAATGTAATTATAAGCATTTACATTAAAAACAGATTAAATATAAAACTCCAGGATATATGGGGAACTGCAGGGTCAGCTCTTTAAACTTTACTCTCTCTCCTAAATCTCTGAAATAAAAACAGACATGACTAAAATTACTCCTAAGAATTTTAGTTACACAAAGTTTAAAAAAGCTGCATATTAAACAGAAAATAAAAATAAAAATAATTATGAGGTTTAAAGCCGTGAAGTTTAAGATTCAGAAGAATGACTCAGGAAAAGTATTAAAAATAAAACTGTTGACATTAACCCTTTAAGAACTTTACGCTTAAAAAAGACGAGAAAATAGAATCAGAACACAGAGGCTTTATCATAAAAACAGATATATGAGCCCGCCAGCAAGGACTGAACCCACCAGTCAGCAAGGACTGAACCCACCAGTCAGCAAGGACTGAACCCACCATTCAGCAAGGACTGAACCCACCAGCAAGGACTGAACCCACCATTCAGCAAGGACTGAACCCACCAGCAAGGACTGAACCCACCAGTCAGCAAGGACTGAACCCACCAGTCAGCAAGGACTGAACCCACCAGTCAGCAAGGACTGAGCCCATCAGTCAGCAAGGACTGAACCCGCCAGCAAGGACTGAACCCACCAGTCAGCAAGGACTGAACCCATCAGTCAGCAAGGACTGAACCGATCAGTCAGCCAGGACTGAACCCACCAGTCAGCAAGGACTGAACCCACCAGTCAGGACTGAACCCACTAGTAAGGACTTAACCCATCAGTCAGGACTAAACCCACCAGCCAGCAAGGACTGAGCCCATCAGTCAGCAAGGACTGAACCCGCCAGCAAGGACTGAACCCACCAGTCAGCAAGGACTGAACCCATCAGTCAGCAAGGACTGAACCGATCAGTCAGCAAAGACTGAACCCACCAGTCAGCAAGGACTGAACCCACCAGTCAGGACTGAACCCACTAGTAAGGACTGAACCCATCAGTCAGGACTGAACCCATCAGCAAGGACTGAACCGATCAGTCAGCAAGGACTGAACCCACCAGCAAGGACTGAACCCACCAGTCAGGACTGAACCCCCCAGTCAGGACTGAACCCACTAGTAAGGACTGAACCCATCAGTCAGGACTGAACCCGCCAGCAAGGACTGAACCCACCAGTAAGGACTGAACCCACCAGTAAGGACTGAACCCATCAGTCAGGACTGAACTCACCAGCAAGGACTGAACCCACCAGCAAGGACTGAACCCACCAGTCAGCAAGGACTGAGCCCATCAGTCAGCAAGGACTGAACCCGCCAGCAAGGACTGAACCCACCAGTCAGCAAGGACTGAACCCATCAGTCAGCAAGGACTGAACCGATCAGTCAGCAAGGACTGAACCCACCAGTCAGCAAGGACTGAACCCACCAGTCAGGACTGAACCCACTAGTAAGGACTGAACCCATCAGTCAGGACTGAACCAGCCAGCAAGGTCTGAACCCACCAATAAGGACTGAACCCACCAGTAAGGACTGAACCCATCAGTCAGGACTGAACTCACCAGCAAGGACTGAACCCACCAGCAAGGACTGAACCCACCAGTCAGCAAGGACTGAGCCCATCAGTCAGCAAGGACTGAACCCGCCAGCAAGGACTGAACCCACCAGTCAGCAAGGACTGAACCCATCAGTCAGCAAGGACTGAACCGATCAGTCAGCCAGGACTGAACCCACCAGTCAGCAAGGACTGAACCCACCAGTCAGGACTGAACCCACTAGTAAGGACTTAACCCATCAGTCAGGACTGAACCCACCAGCCAGCAAGGACTGAGCCCATCAGTCAGCAAGGACTGAACCCGCCAGCAAGGACTGAACCCACCAGTCAGCAAGGACTGAACCCATCAGTCAGCAAGGACTGAACCGATCAGTCAGCAAGGACTGAACCCACCAGTCAGCAAGGACTGAACCCACCAGTCAGGACTGAACCAGCCAGCAAGGACTGAACCCACCAGTAAGGACTGAACCTATCAGTCAGGACTGACCTCACCAGCGAGGACTGAACCCATCAGTCAGGACTGAACTCACCAGTCAGGACTGAACCCACCAGTAAGGACTGAACCCATCAGTCAGGACTGAACCCACCAGTCAGGACTGAGCTCACCAGTCAGGACTGAGCTCACAGCAAAGACTGAACCCATCAGTCAGGACTGAACCCACCAGTAAGGACTGAACCCATCAGTCAGGACTGAACCCACCAGTCAGGACTGAACCCACCAGTCAGGACTGAGCTCACCAGCAAGGATTGAAACCATCAGTCAGGACTGAACCCGCCAGTAAGGACTGAACCCATCAGTCAGGACTGAACCCACCAGTCAGGACTGAACCCAGCGATCAGGACTGAACCTGTGTGTTGGCGTTGCAGGATATTGGAAACTCCCATATATCAGGACTCAGTAGGATTTTAGCTGGAGAGTAAGAGTAGTTTTTATATAGATATGTATATATATATTAAAGTCTAATAATGTGGAGAATAGAGGTTGTTCTCATATATATTTCTATTTATTTTAAAGTAGGAGTGTAGAGTAGGAGTGGTTTTTCACTCATCTTAGCTGACTGGTTTCTCCGCAGGAAGCTGGGCGGGGGGAGAACCGAGGGATGAGAGGGAATTGGGTGCTAAAGCACAGATTGACAAACCTTCCCTCGGCCGGCCAAGCATCACAGACTTCAAAGTGAAGACATTGTTTGGTAGGAACAATGGCTGCCGTCACACTCCACCGGTCTGTGTGTTGTTGCGTGTTTGCGCCCCCAGAATCCCCCTCTGACGGAGAAATCCCTGGATTATCAAACCAGCAGATGCAAACCGCAGAGAACAATATCATCGGCAGCCTTCAGAGGAAGTCCTTAGAGAACGTCTGGAAGATCAGATCAGACAAAGAGAGAGGAACGTGTGTGACGAGAGAACTCTAGAAACATCCTGGAATATTTACACTAAATCTAAGATTTATCATCAGTTATCTGTTAGGGATACAGTCAGTATTTCTATAAATCTATTTTGACAGAGTCCCTCAGAAAAAAAATGATTTAATATTCTTCATTTAAAAAACTATAATTCCATCTGGATGTAAAGAACTAGTAAATTTAATAAGACTTTTATATATAATTCACACAGAGGAGACAGAAATGAATCAGTGACATTTGAATCAGAGTTTAAGACTTTAGATTTTCTAAATAAAATAGAGCTCCTGTGGTTCATGGTAAACAGCCTGCAGATTTTAATGTGAAATATCAACTTAAAAAAAAATCTGTTCCATATTACCGTTTAAAACAGGAAAACGAAAAACAAAGAACAGCCCTGTGGTTCTTAAAGGCTGCTCACGTTCAAATGGGGAATTTAAATAAATAAATAACTAAACAAACAAATGAGTAAATAAGTAAATGAATAAATAAATGAAAAATAGATAAATAAAAAAATGAGCACATAAGTAAATGAATAAATAAACAACAAATAAATAAACAAATAATTAAATACATAAAAAACAAAAATAAATAAATAACAAAAAAAATGTTTTGTTTTATTTTCTATTTCTCTTTTTTCATTTTCCAAACAGAAATTAAAAAATACGCCACAGTTTGTTTTTCATCGTATTTCTTTGTGTCCAGATCAGATTAGAGAACAGGAGACTGGTGATGTAACATTCTTTTCTCACTACACCTGCAGCAGGGCCCACAGAACAGGGAGAAAAGAATGTTAGACTTTACTAATGCTGATGTTTTCCACTACAGTTATTCAGGTTACTGAAACTGAATTAAAAAAGAATCTTACACCACCAGTGCTCTGTTCTTCTCTGGCCTGAACACAGAACAAGAAAAGGAAACTCAGCTTTTATTCTTTTATTTCTAACCTCTCTAAAAAACAGAAAATTTTACTGGGAAAAATAAAAATATGAACAGGAGAGAAAATTAAAACAGGAAATGGAAAAAAAAAAAAACAGGGAACAGAAAAATAAAAACAGGAAACAGAAAAATAAAAACAGGAAACAAAAAAATAAAAAAAGGACACAGAAAAATAAATACAGGAAACAGAAAAATATAAACAGGAAACAGAAAAATATTAACAGGAAACGTAAAAATAAAAACAGGAAACAGAAAAATAAAAACAGGAAACAGAAAAATAAAAAACAGGGAAAATAAAAATAAAAACAGGAAACAGAAAAATAAAAAACAGGGAAAATAAAAATAAAAACAGGAAACAGAAAAATAAAAACAGGAAACAAAAAAAAAATAAAAAAAGGAAACAGAAAAATAAAAACAGGGAACAGAAAAATAAAAACAGGGAACAGAAAAATATAAACAGGAAATTGAAAAATAAAAACAGGAAACAGAAAAATATAAACAGGAAACAGAGAGGAGAGGAGAGAGAGGAGAGGATAGAGAGGAGAGGAGAGAGAGGAGAGGAGAGGAAAGAAGAGGAGAGAGAGGAGAGAGAAGAGAGGAGAGAGAGGACAGAGAGGACAGAGAGGAGAGAGAGGAGAGGAGCAGAGAGGAGAGATAGGAGAGGAGAGAGAGGAGAGGAGAGAGAGGAGAGAGAGGAGAGGATAGAGAGGAGAGGAGAGAGAGGAAAGGAAAGAAGAGGAGAGAGAGGAGAGATAGGAGAGAGAAGAGAGGAGAGAGAGGAGAGAGAAGAGAGGAGAGAGAGAAGAGAGGAGAGAGAGGAGAGAGAGGAGAGAGGAGAGAGAGTAGAGGAGAGAGGAGAGGAGAGGAGAGAGAGGAGAGGACAGAAGAGGAGAGAGAGGAGAGAGAGGAGAGGAGAGAGCGGAGAGGAGAGAGAGTAGAGGAGAGCGGAGGAGAGGATAGAGAGGAGAGGAGAGGAGAGGAGAGAGAGGAGAGAAGAGAGAGGAGTGAGAGGAGAGGAGAGGAGAGAGAGGAGAGAGAGGAGAGGATAGAGAGGAGAGGAGAGGAGAGAGAGGAGAGGATAGAGAGGAGAGAGAGTAGAGAGAGAAGATGAGAGAGAGGAGAGCAGAGGATAGAAAGGAGAGAGAGGAGACAGTAGAGGAGAGGGTAGAGAGGAGAGAGAGGAGGGAGAGGAGAGGAGAGAGAGGAGAGGAGAGAGAGGATAGAGAGGCGAGAGAGGAGAGAGAGGAGAGGAGAGAGAGGAGAGGGAGAAGAGGAGAGGATAGAAAGGAGAGAGAGGATAGAGAGGAGAGGAGAGAGAGATGAGGAGAGAGAGGAGAGGAGAGGAGAGAGAGGAGAGGATAGAAAGGAGAGAGAGGAGACAGAGTAGAGGAGAGGAGGGAGAGGATAGAGAGGAGAGGAGAGGAGAGAGAGGAGAGAGAGGAGAGGATAGAGAGGAGAGGAGAGGAGAGAGAGGAGAGGAGAGTCCCACTTAGAGTAATGTGGTTTACTCTAAGTGGGAGGTGTCTTACTCTAAATGGGAGGTGTCTTACTCTTAGTGGGAGGTAGCTTACTCTAAGTGGGAGGTGTCTTACTCTTAGTGGGAGGTAGCTTACTTTAAGTGGGAGGTGTCTTACTCTTAGTTGGAGGTAGCTTACTCTAAGTGGGGGTTGTCTTGCTCTTAGTTGGAGGTAGCTTACTCTAAGTGGGGGGTGTCTTGCTCTTAGTTGGAGGTGGCTAACTCTAAGTGGGAGGTGTCTTATTCTAAGTGGGAGGTGGCTAACTCTAAGTTGGAGGTGGCTTACTCTTAGTGGGAGGTGGCTTACTCTAAGTGGGAGGTGGCTAAATCCTGTTCCAGGTTCTGTTTTGGTTTTAAATGAGTTTTAAACTGTTCCTGGTTTCTTTTATTGGTAAACTGGAACACGTTTTTGGTTTTATGTATTTTTTCTTCCTGGTTATCTCTGAGGTTCCTGAGTCGTCTGAATGAGATTCAGATTTCCTCAGAGAAAGTCCAGGAGCAGAAAATCAATGAAGATCAGAGTAATGGCTGACCAACCCACCGAGGCTGAGAGAATAAAACTAACACTAATCACAGCTGATTAACACAGACTCCAGCAGAGGATCGATGTGAGGCTCCATTAATGGAAGTCATTAGAGTTTAAATGATGCCAGTTTAAATGAAACCAGTTTAAATGAAACTAGTTTAAATGAAACCAGTTTAAATGAAACCAGTTTAATAAAGCCAGTTTAAATGAAACCAGTTTAATAAAGCCAGTTTAAATGAAACCAGTTTAATAAAGCCAGTTTAAATGAAACCAGTTTAAATGAAGCCAGTTTAAATGAAGCCAGTTTAAATGAAACCAGGGTTCGCTGAAGAAGGAAACGCTAGAAGGAGAGAGGAAGGGGACACACAATGGTGAGGAGAAGGATGGCTTTAGGTTAATGTGTTAACTAGGCTAATGTGTTAGTGAGGCTAATGTGTCAGCTAGGCTAGTGTTTTAGCTAGGCTAGTGTGCTAGCTAGGCTAGTGTGCTAGCTAGGCTAGTGTGTCAGCTAGGTTAATGTGTCAGCTAGGCTAGTGTGCTAGCTAGGCTAGTGTGTCAGCTAGGTTAGTGTGTCAGCTAGGCTAATGTGTCAGCTAGGTTAGTGTGTCAGCTAGGCTAGTGTGTCAGCTAGGTTAGTGTGTCAGCTAGGCTAATGTGTCAGCTAGGTTAGTGTGTCAGCTAGGCTAGTGTGTCAGCTAGGTTAGTGTGTCAGCTAGGCTAGTGTGTCAGCTAGGTTAGTGTGTCAGCTAGGCTAGTGTGTCAGCTAGGTTAGTGTGTCAGCTAGGCTAATGTGTCAGCTAGGTTAGTGTGTCAGCTAGGCTAGTGTGTCAGCTAGGTTAGTGTGTCAGCTAGGCTAGTGTGTCAGCTAGGCTAGTGTGCTAGCTAGGCTAGTGTGTCAGCTAGGCTAGTGTGCTAGCTTGGCTAGTGTGTCAGCTAGGCTAGTGTGCTAGCTAGGCTAGTGTGCTAGCTAGGCTAGTTTGTTAGCTAGGTTAGTGTGTCAGCTAGGCTAGTGTGCTAGCTAGGCTAGTGTGTCAGCTAGGCTAGTGTGTCAGCTAGGCTAGTGTGTCAGCTAGGCTAGTGTGCTAGCTTGGCTAGTGTGTCAGCTAGGCTAGTGTGTCAGCTAGGCTAGTGTGTTAGACTTCCTCCACCCGTCCTTGTGTGATTACAGACTTCCTCCAAACATTTCTAGATGTCAGAATCCAACGGTCTGAGTCTGACAGACCTCTCTTTAGGCTCCACCCCCTCGCTGCGTGCACCAATAGACTCCTGACTACAGAGCAGCTGCTCTGTACCACGCAGACGAGCCTTAGTCTCTCCGTTAAAGATGATGGGAATAGAGAAGAAAACACAACCGGGACACTGAAACACTGAAACTGTGAGGTGAGAATGTAATGGGCGGTTGTTTAGTGGACCAACTACCTCATTAGAAACATTAAAGAGTTTAAATGATCCCCGCTCTGCTGCTGGACCTCTCAAACGAAACATCAGCACAGCTCCAAGTCCTCCTGAAAAACTGAAAAAGTCAGAACGGTTATTTTATAACTGACATTAGACAAAATCCAGAAACAAACTGTTTCACAATCACTGTTTAAACCAGGAAAATAACACCAAAACCTGCCTTTGGCTCTGCAGTTTATTTTTAATCAGGAATAAAAAGAATAAAAGAACCATTTTTCATTTCAGTTTTTGATTTTTCAGAAAGAAATAAAAAAAAAATCGGTTCATTTTGAACATATTTTGTACCAAAGAATGGAAAAGTCTCTGTTTGATGCCATTCTTCATAAAGGTGCAGGTGTTGTGCTCAGAAAAGCATCCTGAGAAATTATGTGCCCCTCATGTTAGTTTAGTTGGAAGCCTCCTGATTGGTTGTTTATTCTAGCTGCTCTCATTGGTTGCACAGTCAAACGTAGGGAAAGGTTTGTAGCTGTCAATGTTTGGTAAAAAGGAGTAAAAATGATTCCCTCCTGTTAGAAACTCATAATCTGTCAGGACCACGTCGTAGAAAGAGTGATGATGATGATGATGATGTTGATGATGATGTTTGTGTTCTGTATATCATCATAGTCAAACGGGCACTGGATTGTCTGGATGCTTTTCTGAGCACAACACCTGCAACGAGTCACACAAATAAATCATGAAATCAAACTGTCCTGGCTGCTTTTCCATGTTCCCAACCTTAAAAATATTTTCTTCTTAATGTGATTAGTTTCAGAAGAAAACGAGAAAACAAAACATGTTTTAAAATCTGATTTGGTTTTTAGGAGATAAATGACAAACATAAATATTAATAAATGAATGATACACTGGTTCTTTTGTTACTGGCTGTTCTCCTCTTCTTTTATTTCCAGTCACAGAAAAGGAAAACCAAAACTCAGAACTAAAGAAATGAGTCGGTTTTATGTTCATTTTTTCCCCTGTTTTAATTCAAGAAAAGAACATCATGTAACCAATGGGAAGGCTGCACCTTTCAAAATAAAAGTCAAAATAATGATATGATGATTAAAAATTGGATTTATGCTATTAACATGGATAAATACTTCCAGCAGTCCAGGCTAATTATTCACTGTGATTTATTTAATAACAATAACAACAACAGTAATATTAACAATAATGATAATATTATAATAATTATAACTAACAATAGTAACAATAGCAGTAATATTAATAATAATAATAATAATAATATTAATAATAATAATAATATTAATTGTTTTTATTATTATTATTATAAAAAATAATAACAAAAATAATGAAAATAAGAAATAATTATAATAATAGCAATAACAACAACAATAACAATAATAATGATAATAAAAATAATAATGATAACAATAATAACAAAAATAATAATAATAATAATAAGAAAAATAATAAAAAAACAAAAAATAATAATATTTTCAAATGTCTTTCAAAAATGAAACAAAAAAAAAAAAAAAAAAAAACAGAGAAAAAACCCTAACAAATAACCCCAAAGACAGTCCAATGGATCTGGTATATTGTTTGTTCTTTTTTTTTTCTTTTTTTTTTTTTTTTTTTTAATGGATAGCAAAAGTTTCTCCTGATTTTTATGGCTAATTTAATTCAGGAATTGGAACTGCCTGGTTCTGATTTTTCAATAGTAATAAAAAACAGCTTATTTCCTAATTTTAGATTTATCATTTTAAATGAAACCTTTATGGACCGTATAACTGACCATGTTAGTCCTATTTTACTAGACTATTTTAGCCCTTATACACTGCACATACTGTTTATCTATCTATCTATCTATCTATCTATCTATCTATATAAATATATAGATAGATAGATAGATATACCAAAGTATTTTGGCCTATTCGCTGTAAATGTATAAAATCTATATAAATGTATTTTGGCCCTCTACTCCGTGTATATTTATATATGAAACGTATATGAATGTATTTTGGCCTTCTTCTCCGTGTATATTTATATATGAAACGTATATAAATGTATTTTGGCCTTCTACTCCGTGTATATTTATATATGAAGCATATATAAATGTATTTTGGCCTTCTTCTCCGTGTATATTTATATATGAAACGTATATAAATGTATTTTGGCCTTCTTCTCCGTGTATATTTATATATGAAACGTATATAAATGTATTTTGGCCTTCTACTCCGTGTATATTTATATATGAAACGTATATAAATGTATTTCTAGTGTATATTTATATATGAAACTATAAATGTATTTTGGCCCTCTACTCTGTGTATATTTATATATGAAACGTATATAAATGTATTTTGGCATTAATCTCAGTGTATATTTATATATGAAAAGTATATAAATGAATTTTGGCCTTCTACTCCGTGTAAATTTATATATGAAACGTATATAAATGTATTTTGTCCTTCTTCTCCGTGTATATTTATATATGAAACGTATATAAATGTATTTTGTCCTTCAACTACGTGTATATTTATATATGAAACGTATATAAATGTATTTTGGCCCTCTACTCCGTGTATATTTATATATGAAACGTATATAAATGTATTTTGGCCTTCTTCTCCGTGTATATTTATATATGAAACGTATATAAATGTATTTTGGCCTTCTTCTCCGTGTATATTTATATATGAAACGGATCTAAATGTATTTTGGCCTTCTTCTCCGTGTATATTTATATATGAAACGTATATAAATGTATTTTGGCCTTCTTCTCCGTGTATATTTATATATGAAACGTATATAAATGTATTTTGGCCTTCTTCTCCGTGTATATTTATATATGAAACGTATATAAATGTATTTTGGCCTTCTTCTCCGTGTATATTTATATATGAAACGTATATAAATGTATTTTGGCCTTCTTCTCCGTGTATATTTATATATGAAACGTCTATACATGTCTTTTGGCCGTCTTCTCCGTGTATATTTATATATGAAACGATATCAAATGTATTTTGGCCTTCTTTTCCTTGTATATTTATATATGAATATATATAAATGTATTTTGGCCCTCTACTCCGTGTATATTTATATATGAAACGTATATAAATATATTTTGGCCTTCTTCTCCGTGTATATTTATATATGAAACGTATATAAATGTATTTTGGCCTTCTTCTCCGTGTATATTTATATATGAAACGTATATAAATGTATTTTGGCCTTCTACTCCGTGTATATTTATATATGAAACGTATATAAATGTATTTTGGCCCTCTACTCCGTGTATATTTATATATGAAACGTATATAAATGTATTTTGGCCTTCTTCTCCGTGTATATTTATATATGAAACGTATATAAATGTATTTTGGCCTTCTACTCCGTGTATATTTATATATGAAACGTATATAAATGTATTTTGGCCTTCTTCTCCGTGTATATTTATATATGAAACGTATATAAATGTATTTTGGCCTGTGTATATTTATATATGAAACGTATATAAATGTATTTTCTCCGTGTATATTTATATATGAAACGTATATAAATATATTTTGGCCTTCTTCTCCGTGTATATTTATATATGAAACGTATATAAATGTATTTTGGCCTTCTTCTCCGTGTATATATATATATGAAACGGATCTAAATGTATTTTGGCCTTCTTCTCCGTGTATATTTATATATGAAACGTATATAAATGTATTTTGGCCTTCTACTCCGTGTATATTTATATATGAAACGTATATAAATGTATTTTGGCCTTCTTCTCCGTGTATATTTATATATGAAACGTATATAAATGTATTTTGGCCTTCTTCTCCGTGTATATTTATATATGAAACGTATATAAATGTATTTTGGCCTTCTTCTCCGTGTATATTTATATATGAAACGTATATAAATGTATTTTGGCCTTCTTCTCCGTGTATATTTATATATGAAACGTATATGAATGTATTTTGGCCTTCTTCTCCTTGTATATTTATATATGAAACGTATATAAATGTATTTTGGCCTTCTTCTTCGTGTATATTTATTTATGAAACGTATATAAATGTATTTTGGCCTTCTTCTCCGTGTATATTTATATATGAAACGTATATAAATGTATTTTGGCCTTCTTCTCCGTGTATATTTATATATGAAACCTATATAAATGTATTTTGGCCTTCTTCTCCGTGTATATTTATATATGAAACGGATCTAAATGTATTTTGGCCTTCTACTGTATATTTATATATGAAATCTATATAAATGTATTTTGGCCCTCTACTCCGTGTATATTTATATATGAAACGTATATGAATGTATTTTGGCCTTCTTCTCCGTGTATATTTATATATGAAACGTATATAAATGTATTTTGGCCTTCTACTCCGTGTATATTTATATATGAAGCATATATAAATGTATTTTGGCCTTCTTCTCCGTGTATATTTATATATGAAACGTATATAAATGTATTTTGGCCTTCTTCTCCGTGTATATTTATATATGAAACGTATATAAATGTATTTTGGCCTTCTACTCCGTGTATATTTATATATGAAACGTATATAAATGTATTTTGGCCTTCTACTCCGTGTATATTTATATATGAAACGTATATAAATGTATTTTGGCCCTCTACTCTGTGTATATTTATATATGAAACGTATATAAATGTATTTTGGCCTTCTTCTCCGTGTATATTTATATATGAAACGTATATAAATGTATTTTGGCATACTACTACGTGAATATTTATAAATGAAACAAATATAAATGTATTTTTGCCTTCTTCACCGTGTATATTTATATATGAAACGTATATAAATGTATTTTGGCCCTCTACTCCGTGTATATTTATATATGAAACCTATATAAATGTATTTTGGCCTCTTCTCCGTGTATATTTATATATGAATCGGATATAAATGTTTTTTGGCCTTCTTCTCCGTGTATATTTATATATGAAACCTATATAAATGTATTTTGGCCTTCTTCTCCGTGTATATTTATATATGAAACCTATATAAATGTATTTTGGCCTTCTTCTCCGTGTATATTTATATATGAAACGTATATAAATGTATTTTGGCCTTCTTCTCTGTGTATATTTATATATGAAACCTATATAAATGTATTTTGGCCTTCTTCTCCGTGTATATTTATATATGAAACGTATATAAATGTATTTTGGCCTTCTTCTCCGTGTATATTTATATATGAAACGTATATAAATGTATTTTGGCCTTCTTCTCCGTGTATATTTATATATGAAACGTATATAAATGTATTTTGGCCTTCTTCTCCGTGTATATTTATATATGAAACGTATATGAATGTATTTTGGCCTTCTTCTCCTTGTATATTTATATATGAAGCATATATAAATGTATTTTGGCCTTCTTCTCCGTGTATATTTATATATGAAACGTATATAAATGTATTTTGGCCTTCTTCTCCGTGTATATTTATATATGAAACGTATATAATTGTATTTTTGCCTTCTACTCCGTATATTTATATATGAAACGTATATAAATGTATTTTGGCCTTCTTCTCCGTGTATATTTATATATGAAACGTATATGAATGTATTTTGGCCTTTCTTCTCCGTGTATATTTATATATGAAACGTATATAAATGTATTTTGGCCTTCTCCGTGTATATTTATATATGAAACGTATATAAATGTATTTTGGCCTTCTTCTCCGTGTATATTTATATATGAAACGGATCTAAATGTATTTTGGCCTTCTTCTCCGTGTATATTTATATATGAAACGTATATAAATGTATTTTGGCCTTCTTCTCCGTGTATATTTATATATGAAACGTATATAAATGTATTTTGGCCTTCTTCTCCGTGTATATTTATATATGAAACGTATATAAATGTATTTTGGCCTTCTTCTCCGTGTATATTTATATATGAAACCTATATAAATGTATTTTGGCCTTCTTCTCCGTGTATATTTATATATGAAACGGATCTAAATGTATTTTGGCCTTCTACTCCGTGTATATTTATATATGAAACGGATATAAATGTATTTTGGCCTTCTACTCCGTGTATATTTATATATGAAACGTATATAAATGTATTTTGGCCTTCTTCTCCGTGTATATTTATATATGAAACGTATATAAATGTATTTTGGCCTTCTTCTCCGTGTATATTTATATATGAAACGTATATAAATGTATTTTGGCCTTCTTCTCCGTGTATATTTATATATGAAACCTATATAAATGTATTTTGGCCTTCTTCTCCGTGTATATTTATATATGAAACGTATATAAATGTATTTTGGCCTTCTACTCCGTGTATATTTATATATGAAACGTATATAAATGTATTTTGGCCTTCTTCTCCGTGTATATTTATATATGAAACGTATATAAATGTATTTTGGCCTTCTTCTCCGTGTATATTTATATATGAAACCTATATAAATGTATTTTGGCCTTCTTCTCCGTGTATATTTATATATGAAACGTATATAAATGTATTTTGGCCTTCTTCTCCGTGTATATTTATATATGAAACCTATATAAATGTATTTTGGCCTTCTTCTCCGTGTATATTTATATATGAAACGTATATAAATGTATTTTGGCCTTCTTCTCCGTGTATATTTATATATGAAACCTATATAAATGTATTTTGGCCTTCTTCTCCGTGTATATTTATATATGAAACGGATATAAATGTATTTTGGCCTTCTTCTCCGTGTATATTTATATATGAAACCTATATAAATGTATTTTGGCCTTCTTCTCCGTGTATATTTATATATGAAACCTATATAAATGTATTTTGGCCTTCTTCTCCGTGTATATTTATATATGAAACCTATATAAATGTATTTTGGCCTTCTTCTCCGTGTATATTTATATATGAAACCTATATAAATGTATTTTGGCCTTCTTCTCCGTGTATATTTATATATGAAACGTATATAAATGTATTTTGGCCTTCTTCTCCGTGTATATTTATATATGAAACCTATATAAATGTATTTTGGCCTTCTACTCCGTGTATATTTATATATGAAACCTATATAAATGTATTTTGGCCTTCTTCTCTGTGTATATTTATATATGAAACGTATATAAATGTATTTTGGCCTTCTACTCCGTGTATATTTATATATGAAACCTATATAAATGTATTTTGGCCTTCTTCTCCGTGTATATTTATATATGAAACGGATATAAATGTATTTTGGCCTTCTTCTCCGTGTATATTTATATATGAAACGTATATAAATGTATTTTGGCCCTCTTCTCCGTGTATATTTATATATGAAACCTATATAAATGTATTTTGGCCTTCTTCTCCGTGTATATTTATATATGAAACGTATATAAATGTATTTTGGCCTTCTTCTCCGTGTATATTTATATATGAAACGTATATAAATGTATTTTGGCCTTCTTCTCCGTGTATATTTATATATGAAACGTATATAAATGTATTTTGGCCTTCTACTCCGTGTATATTTATATATGAAACGTATATAAATGTATTTTGGCCTTCTTCTCCGTGTATATTTATATATGAAACGGATCTAAATGTATTTTGGCCTTCTTCTCTGTGTATATTTATATATGAAACGGATCTAAATGTATTTTGGCCTTCTTCTCCGTGTATATTTATATATGAAACGTATATAAATGTATTTTGGCCTTCTACTCCGTGTATATTTATATATGAAACGTATATAAATGTATTTTGGCCTTCTTCTCCGTGTATATTTATATATGAAACGTATATAAATGTATTTTGGCCTTCTTCTCCGTGTATATTTATATATGAAACGTATATGAATGTATTTTGGCCTTCTTCTCCGTGTATATTTATATATGAAACATATATGAATGTATTTTGGCCTTCTTCTCCGTGTATATTTATATATGAAACGTATATAAATGTATTTTGGCCTTCTTCTTCGTGTATATTTATTTATGAAACGTATATAAATGTATTTTGGCCTTCTTCTCCGTGTATATTTATATATGAAACGTATATAAATGTATTTTGGCCTTCTTCTCCGTGTATATTTATATATGAAACCTATATAAATGTATTTTGGCCTTCTTCTCCGTGTATATTTATATATGAAACGGATCTAAATGTATTTTGGCCTTCTACTCCGTGTATATTTATATATGAAACGGATATAAATGTATTTTGGCCTTCTACTCCGTGTATATTTATATATGAAACGTATATAAATGTATTTTGGCCTTCTACTCCGTGTATATTTATATATGAAACGTATATAAATGTATTTTGGCCTTCTTCTCCGTGTATATTTATATATGAAACGTATATAAATGTATTTTGGCCTTCTTCTCCGTGTATATTTATATATGAAACGTATATAAATGTATTTTGGCCTTCTTCTTCGTGTATATTTATATATGAAACGTATATAAATGTATTTTGGCCTTCTTCTCCGTGTATATTTATATATGAAACGTATATAAATGTATTTTGGCCTTCTTCTCCGTGTATATTTATATATGAAACGTATATAAATGTATTTTGGCCTTCTTCTCCGTGTATATTTATATATGAAACGTATATAAATGTATTTTGGCCTTCTTCTCCGTGTATATTTATATATGAAACGTATATAAATGTATTTTGGCCTTCTACTCCGTGTATATTTATATATGAAACCTATATAAATGTATTTTGGCCTTCTTCTCCGTGTATATTTATATATGAAACGTATATAAATGTATTTTGGCCTTCTTCTCCGTGTATATTTATATATGAAACGTATATAAATGTATTTTGGCCTTCTTCTCCGTGTATATTTATATATGAAACGTATATAAATGTATTTTGGCCCTCTTCTCCGTGTATATTTATATATGAAACCTATATAAATGTATTTTGGCCTTCTTCTCCGTGTATATTTATATATGAAACCTATATAAATGTATTTTGGCCTTCTTCTCCGTGTATATTTATATATGAAACGTATATAAATGTATTTTGGCCTTCTTCTCCGTGTATATTTATATATGAAACGTATATAAATGTATTTTGGCCTTCTTCTCCGTGTATATTTATATATGAAACGTATATAAATGTATTTTGGCCCTCTTCTCCGTGTATATTTATATATGAAACCTATATAAATGTATTTTGGCCTTCTTCTCCGTGTATATTTATATATGAAACGTATATAAATGTATTTTGGCCTTCTTCTCCGTGTATATTTATATATGAAACGTATATAAATGTATTTTGGCCCTCTTCTTGGCCCCTCAGCCGTTCTTTTCCCATTTTCCTGAACTCTATTTTTCCCCTCCTGCCCCCTGACTGCTCGTCCTTGACTTTGACCTTTTCCACATCCAGTGCGATAATTTCTGGCTGTGAATGTCAGCTGCCATCAAAAATGACTGGCTGCCTAAAAACAGCATCAATTTCAGCCCTGTTAGGCCTCCTGGCTTTCTCCGAGCTTTCTAACACACACTCCCAGCAGACGGCGTAAACCAATCCCTCCACCGCTGTCAACGAACAAGCGGACCCCCGCTGGGTGAAAAAAGGGCACGGAGAGAAACGCTCTCAATCACTTTCAATTAACCCCCCCTCCCGCTTCCTTAAAGGGACAGTTTTTCCAGGCGGCTCTCAGATATTGATTTATTATCCTCTGCAGCAGCATTCATGGCTGGCAGACCTGTTAACATCAGGGAAGCATTAAGAAAAGAGACTGTGGAGCAGCAGGACGCTTTCAAATATGTACAAATATTAATTTCAGACACTTTGCTCAATAA
Source organism: Cheilinus undulatus (assembly GCF_018320785.1). NCBI lineage: Eukaryota > Metazoa > Chordata > Actinopteri > Labriformes > Labridae > Cheilinus > Cheilinus undulatus. The sequence goes on along the minus strand of NC_054888.1, from coordinate 27,037,296 downwards.
TCTCCTCCAAACATAACATTCCCCTGTTGTGATGTGCAGACAGCTCTTATCTGCTGCTAATAGTGTGGATAATGAGAATAAAAGAGTGAGTGCTGTGGTGTGAGGGATCAGGAGCGTCCCTGCTTGAAATGATTAGAAGGTCGGGGCCATTATGAGCTCCTCTCTGCCTTTGTATCTGCTGTAATGAATACTGAGGGGGGCATTTGGAGTACTTTGAGGAACTAACAGCCTTTATAATCCTTTAATCCTGAGGAAAACCAATTTCACCCCTACGCACACACATCATTTCAAAGGGCTTTTACTGATCGTAGCGTGTGTTTAACCTGCTCTCGTTAATTTCCCGGCTCACAGACCTGGTGATCCTGGAGATTAGCTTCATTAAAATCACATATTGTACGCACCGTGTGTGTGTGTGTGTGTGCGCGCCGGGATCAGGGGGAGATAGGGAAGGCCAAGAGCAGATAGAGGGAGGCTATTTGCTGCATTTTGACCCTGACAGGTTCAACTCCTGCCGTCCTTTGTGACACCCCCACGGCGAGGGCGAAGGAAAGCTTTAAGCAAGTTTTATCTTTGACCTGAACTAGATCAGGGCGCCGTCCTCTAGAACCCTACTCAGCTGCTTTATTCACATCAACGCCTCACATTCAGATGTGACTTTATATGGAGCATTTAAAACTAAAACAAGGACAGCTAGTCTTTCATTTATTTTACTGACCTTGTAGGAACAGTTATTTATCCCAGGGGGCATTGGGTGAAAGCTGGGGTTACCAGCCAATCACAGGGCTGACAATAAAGCTCACAGACACACCTACAGGCTAATGAATGGTGGACTAAGAAGACCAGTACTCAGTCTGACCACAGTCCAGTGTTTCCAGCATAGGTTTGATAGAAAATCAATTTAAATAAACAGAGCAGTCTGTTTATGAGTTTCTAATAGAATTAGAGCTCCATCAATGCCAGCAGGATTGTTGCAGGATTGCTGCAGGATTGTTGCAGGATCGTTGCATGATAATTGCAGGATAGTTTCAAGAATGCTGCAGGATCATTGCAGGATTGCTGCAGGATTGTTGCAGAATGGCTGCAGGATTGTTGCAGGATCGTTGCATGATAATTGCAGGATAGTTTCAAGAATGCTGCAGGATCATTGCAGGATTGCTGCAGAATGGCTGCAGGATTGTTGTAACATTGTTGCATGATTGCTTCAGGATTGTTGCAGGATGATTGCAGGATTGTTGCAGAATGGCTGCAGGATTGTTGTAACATTGTTGCAGGATTGCTGCAGGATTGTTGCAGGATCGTTGCAGGATTGTTGCAGGATTGTTGCAGGATCATTGCAGAATTGCTGCAGGATTGTTGCAGGATTGTTGCAGGATTGTTGCAGGATCATTGCAGGATTGCTGCAGGATTGTTGCAGGATTGTTGCAGGATTGTTGCAGGATCGCTGCAGGATTGTTGCAGGATTGTTGCAGGATTGTTGCAGGATCGTTGCAGGATCATTGCAGGATTGCTGCAGGATTGTTGCAGGATTGTTGCAGGATTGTTGCAGGATTGTTGCAGGGTTGCTGTAACATTGTTGCATGATTGCTTCAGGATTGTTTTAAGAATGTTGCAGGATCATTGCATGATCGCTGCAGGATTGTTTCAGGGTCATTGCAGGATTGCTGCAGGATTGTTGCAGGATCATTGCAAGATTGCTGCAGGATTGTTGCAGGATTGTTGCAGGATTTTTGCAGGATCGTTGCAGGATCGTTGCAGGATTGCTGCAGGATCATTGCAGGATTGTTGCAGAAATGTTGCAGGATTGTTGCAGGATTGTTGCAGGATTGTTGCAGGATCATTGCAGGATCACTGCAGGATTGTTGCAGGATTGTTGCAGGATTGTTGCAGGATTCTTGCAGGATCATTGCAGGATTGTTGCAGGATTGTTGCAGGATTGTTGCAGGATCATTGCAGGATTGCTGCAGGATCATTGCAGGATTGCTGCAGGATTGTTGCAGGATTGTTGCAGGATTGTGTCAGGGTCATTGCAGTATTACTTTAGGATTGTTGCAGGATCATTGCAGGATTGCTGCAGGATTGTTGCAGGATTGTTGCAGGATCGTTGCAGGATTGTTGCAGGATTGTTGCAGGATAATTGCAGGATTGTTGCAGGATTGTTGCAGGATCATTGCAGGATCGCTGCAGGATTGTTGCAGGATTGTTGCAGGATTGTTGCAGGATCATTGCAGGATCGCTGCAGGATCGTTACAGGATTGTTGCAGGATCGTTGCAGGATCATTGCAGGATTGCTGCAGGATTGTTGCAGGATCGTTGCAGGATTGTTGCAGGATTGTTGCAGGATCATTGCAGGATTGTTGCAGGATTGTTGCAGGATCATTGCAGGATCGCTGCAGGATTGTTGCAGGATTGTTGCAGGATTGTTGCAGGATCATTGCAGGATCGCTGCAGGATCGTTGCAGGATTGTTGCTGGATTGTTGCAGGATCGTTGCAGGATCATTGCAGGATTGCTGCAGGATTGTTGCAGGATTGTTGCAGGATTGTTGCAGGATTGTTGCAGGATCATTGCAGGATTGCTGCAGGATTATTGCAGGATTGTTTCAGGATCATTGCATGATCGCTGCAGGATCGTTGCAGGATCATTGCAGGATTGTTGCAGGATCGTTGCAGGATCATTGCAGGATTGCTGCAGGATCGTTACATGATTATGTGATGAAAATGCGGCTTATGCAGAGGAAGCTGAAAAGGTTGATAAGGCATCTGGAGAGCAGCGTTTTTAGACCCATTTATTTATTTATTTGTTTGTTTATTTGACAGGGACAGATGCAGTACACATAGAGAACTGAACAACAATTTTCCATGTACTACACCACAGCATTTGTAGCTAATGCTGATGCTCATGTGTGGCTGCAGCATGAATCTACACTCTCACATGGAGTCTGCATGTGTGCTTCTTAGTGCATTTCTCCAGACAGCGCCTCCTATCATTGCTTCATAATGGACGAGTGTCTGGGGAGTTTTATCTCAGAGCCGAGCTGTTCTGGGGACCTAGAGGCCTGAGGTCGGACTCAAAGGGCCCCGATGATTCTGAAAAGGTGACAGAAATGAAAAAGAGGGTAGGGAAATTGGGCTTGTCTTTATGTATGTGAGAGAGGGGGTGATATGTGTGGTAAAGTCAAGAGGGCAGGACACAGGAGAACGCCAGGGAAGAATCATCTTCCCAGCATGCCACAGGGCTTCCCTTATTCCCTCCAAAGGTGAGCAGCAACATAATTAGACCGATAAAAAGCAACAGTGAATGTGTGAGCTCAGATAAGATCTAATGAGAAGGAGACGGGACACAGAGGGAGGACGCTGTTCCAACGAGGAGAGGGGGATGGAAGAGGGAAAATGACAAAACAGCAGAGATTCAGATCAGACCAGGGTTATTAGGGTAAGATGACACATCTGAGGAGTGGAAGACAGGAAATCTGATGTCTCTTTAATCTTCCTCTTCCTTTCTTTCATCCTGGATATCACATTAATGAGAGGCTGGGCTCACTTAACATTTCATAAGTAATCAATATTTGTCTTTAACTTTTATGCCTTTTGGATGAGGACAGGATAAAGAGCCTGTGCTTTTAGAGGAAATGAACCAGATAGAGTTTAAAACCCAACAATGGAAATCCAACAAATAGATTTCAGTCAGGAATGATCTTGTCACATATTTTACCATGTTACTGCAAAATAGATCTACAGTTTAAGTTGGTGGAGGAGGCTCTGCTCTAGAGATGCTGCCTGGGTGAGTCAGCAGCTTTGACTTTCAGGGAGAGAATAGTTAGAAACTCCTATATGGATAAATATATGAATGATAATACAATAAAACTAGTTCAATCAATTAATCAGTAATAACTTCATTCTGAAAATGAGGGTGCAACAAGATTTAGTCTATAGAGGAGGAGGCTGGGGTGGAGGAGGTGGAGCTTTAGTCTATACAGGAGGAGGCTGGGGTGGAGGAGGTGGAGCTTTAGTCTATGCTGGAGGAGGTGGAGCTTTAGTCTATAAAGGAGGAGGTGGAGCTTTAGTCTATAAAGGAGGAGGCTGGGGTGGAGGAGGTGAAGCTTTAGTCTATTAAGGAGGAGGCTGGAGTGGAGGAGGTGGAGCTTTAGTCTATAAAGGAGGAGGCTGGGGTGGAGGAGGTGGAGCTTTAGTCTATAAAGGAGGAGGCTGGAGTGGAGGAGGTGGAGCTTTAGTCTATTAAGGAGGAGGCTGGGGTGGAGAAGGTGGAGCTTTAGTCTATGCTGGAGGAGGTGGAGCTTTAGTCTATAGAGGAGGAGGCTGGGGTGGAGGAGGTGGAGCTTTAGTCTATGCTGGAGGAGGTGGAGCTTTAGTCTATAGAGGAGGAGGCTGGGGTGGAGAAGGTGGAGCTTTAGTCTATAAAGGAGGAGGCTGGAGTGGAGGAGGTGGAGCTTTAGTCTATAAAGGAGGAGGCTGGGGTGGAGGAGGTGGAGCTTTAGTCTATAAAGGAGGAGGCTGGAGTGGAGGAGGTGGAGCTTTAGTCTATTAAGGAGGAGGCTGGGGTGGAGGAGGTGGAGCTTTAGTCTATGCTGGAGGAGGTGGAGCTTTAGTCTATAGAGGAGGAGGCTGGGGTGGAGGAGGTGGAGCTTTAGTCTATGCTGGAGGAGGTGGAGCTTTAGTCTATAGAGGAGGAGGCTGGGGTGGAGAAGGTGGAGCTTTAGTCTATAGAGGAGGAGGCTGGGGTGGAGGAGGTGGAGCTTTAGTCTATAGAGGAGGAGGCTGGGGTGGAGAAGGTGGAGCTTTAGTCTATAGAGGAGGAGGCTGGGGTGGAGGAGGTGGAGCTTTAGTCTATAAAGGAGGAGGCTGGGTTGGAGGAGGTGGAGCTTTAAAAACAAGCTGTTTCTGCTGTACTTGTGCTGCTCTAGCTGCCCTCCATGTTTCTCTTCTCTCTCTCCTGCTGCCACAGACTGCTCTGTCCATGGGGGATCCACATCGGTTTAGTGACTTTGTTTAGGTTCAGAAGATGGCTTAGAGACCTTACCATAACCCCTGACCTTTATCATAACCCTTACCTTTATCATAGACTCACTCTTAAATGTCTGAGGCGTTTTCTAACCAGTCAGGTGTTCGAGGTCCTTCTCTTGTGTTTCCATCTTCAGCTAAACTTTCTTTAATCCTGAGGAGGTGATTATTATCATCGACTAACAACCACAGCGGTTGAATACCCAGCAATAAGATGATCAATCATACCTTTAGGCCACATGCTTTAGTCTCTGCATTAATTCGATCCCCATTATCCAGGCTAAGGAGGAGGCCGTAATGGATTTGTGCACTCTAAGAGAAAATGGCTTTTTGAACCAACACACAATTAGCACAAGAGTTTAGGAAAGCCATAATAAGATTCTAAAGGGAAATACGGCTGCAGGTGAACCTGGAGTGGGTTAATCATGTATTTAGGAAGTTTTCCTCTTTAATTTATCATCCTGCAGAGACCATTCATCATGGATGCTTTACTATTGATTTTAATCTTTAATACCTTCAGGTCATTTAGCGCTGACTTGTTTTTGCAGGAAGGATGTGGTCTTCAGAAGGAGAAGGGTTCGATCCCCAGCTCTTTCATCAACATGTCAAACTGTCTGCAACCTGAATTTGTGCAGAGTCAGCATCTTTTTGAATGCGTGAACGTACAGATCTGTCTACGTCTACATCACTGAATTACGTTTACGCTGTTTAAAGGTTATTTTTGGGGCTTTTATTTTGATAGGACAGCTGAAGAGGGACAGGAACATCTCTGTGGCTGAGGACTCTGATATGAACCGCCGTCCCGTCGCCGTATTTTCTTTGTGTATTCTCATTATAGTTTCTATCTTGCACATTTGTCAGGCCCCACTCACGTTAGAGATTCTGCTCTGTTAAAGGAATAATTCCCCTCAGAGAGCAGAGAGAGGAGGAGACCAGAGGGTGGAGGGGATCTCCATGGTGACATGTCTGTCAGGTAAACAAAGCTTCCTTGCCTGGTGGCCTAATTCTCTGAAAAAGTGCCAAATCAGCCGGTGAGGATTGGGTTTGAGCGGGGGGATTAAATCTGAACCAGCGAGGCCGTGGCACCCCCGTATGCAAACAAAGTCTGCCATGTTAACCCGGTTTGATATCACAATGCATAATCTCTGCTTTTTAAAACATGCACACACAGGCTAAATCTCTTCTTCCTGCAACTGTTGGGGTGTGACCTCCACGGCCCGGCGCCTGCTGAGTGACAGGCCGATCATCTCTGCAGAGCGCGCCGTATTAGGAGCATAAGCACAACACAGCCATATGTATCTGCAGACATGACATCTCAGTATCTGCAGGCTGATCTTTTATTTATGGTGGTAAAAATGCATCAGCAAGTTTGACTTACTCTGCATTAAATCAACTCCATACGCTGTAGTGACATACGCCATTATGAGTGCTACATGAGCATTAATGGGCCAAAGCAGCTCTGCATGTAGCCAACTAGACCCAGTGCTAGTCTGCAGTGCCATCTTTGTGCCAGTTCCTGGTCCTGGAAACCATGGCAGCTTAACCCCTTGTGCCAAAAATGCACACTTAGTTGATTTATATGTATTTTTCTAAACTTTGTCCTCTTTCATAATTAATATTATCATGTATTGTATTTTTTGTTCATTTTTGCACAGTTTTCAAAATTCTGTCCCAGCCACAACAACCAGGCCAACATAAATAAACCTTTTTTATAGCGTTAATATTCCTGACACCATTAAGGCATGAATCATGCATGTTCTGGTTTCTGGGCTTCATTTGAGAGTTGGGGCTTTACATTTGCACCTGGACCATTTCTTTATCCTGTGACGTTACTTTTACCATATATGGACGAGGGCAGAAAATCCATGTTTGTTCCACCAGATTTCAGTGTTCTGCTGCCCTCTGCTCCCCTTCTCACTAACTCTCTGAGGTTTGGTTTGAGTGCAGATCAGTGTGTGAGTCTGTGAGTGTGTCTGTGCAATAATCAAACAATAAGTTATCTCATTTTCATTTTCACTTGCAAAAAAATCATTTTTTGTGTGTTTCGCACCTAAAAATGCAGTGACATCATCAATGAAACATGGCATTTAAAGGGTTAAAAAAAATCAAAATGAATGAGTATTTGACATTTATGGTTAGGGCTGACCTTAAATGAGAAAAATATAATCCAATAACAGTAAAACAATTCTGAAATGTATGATATTTATAACATGATTTAAAGGTGTGCATTTATGCACAGAAGGGTGAAAAACGTGAGTATTTTAGAAAAACTGACCTCACAGAAAAACTAATAATGCATTTTAACCAATGATGCTACTAATCAATGACATATGCCAGGCTGCAGTCATCCATAAATAAGTTATTCACTTATACTGTAGTATCTCCAAAAAATCAATTTGTGTGTTTTTTTTAAATCAAAAAATGTTGTTTGTTTACATTACAAATGCCCTATTAACCCTATTAATTAAAGGGTTAAAAGATATGACAATTATTGAGTATTTGGTATTTTTGTTAATGGCACAAGTTGATGAAACAAGGAAAAAATTAAACCATTAAAAATAAACTGATATAACTTTTTGATTTACAGTAATAACCCCCCTGTGCATTTCTGCACACTAGGAGGAAAATGAGGCAGCAGTTTGTAGGACACCAGAGGGTTAAACAAACATTTCAGGCTTCAGTTGGAGCAGACAAAGACCAGGCAGCATCGACGTTAGCCGGACTAGCTGGCCAATCAGCTGAGGACAGCACAGAAGGTGGGCGGGACAATGTCAGCAAGACCCTGAGATACCTGAAGACCTTCACTCTGGGCTGAGACTCAGTCACAGTAAATGAGGAACAGATACGTTAGCAGGACAGAGCACAAAGAGGGTTCTGGGTTAATGAGGTCTAACTCTTCAGTATGAAGCTCTCCTTTGCTTTCATTCGAGTTTTTTATCTGAGATTTTTAGACTTATGTGTGTTCAGAAATTAAACACTTGATTCTCTTTAAAATTTCTGCTTCAGGATAGAGAAACGCTGGGTTTTGTTGGTCTTTGTGGTCCGTCCTTTATCTCTGCCTCCTCTCTATCACTAGTGTGGGTTTGAACTACAATCAGAGCGTGGCTGGCAGACATGTTTTTATTTTTCTGCCTCCTATCACTAGTGTGGGTTTGAACTACAATCAGAGCGTGGTTGGCAGACATGTTTTTATTTTTCTGCCTCCTATCACTAGTGTGGGTTTGAACTACAATCAGAGCGTGGTTTGCAGACATGTTTTTATTTTTCTGCTCTGACTTTCAAATGCTCCACCAACTTCCTCTTCATATCAGCACTGCCATGCATCAAACCTGTGGACTGAGGGTAAATAAGTTAATATTTACTCAGCGTTTACAGCACCACTTTCAGTCCGTTATAGGTGTTTCAGATGATTATCAGCGTGGGCACTGATCCATGGCTCTGCATGTAAAGGTTGGACCACGGAAAGGTTAATTGGAAACGAGACAGCGGAGCAGACTTCCTCTCATGCTGGGATTAAAGTTTGTGGGTTTACTGTGTTTGTTGAAGTTCAGGTGGATCTGGATCAGAGAGACCAGGTTTCAGGGAGTCAGGCCTCCCTGTAGACTCACCATGTTCTTTAGAGCCAGTACCGAGTCCAGATCAGATCCTGGTTCAAGTCTTTGTCTCTGATTAGATTCTAACTCTGAGTCATATCAACCTGAATTCTGCATCCATTTATGATCCAAGTCAGGGGTGGGCAACTGGCGGCCTGGGGGCCAAATCTGGCCCGTAGCCTCAGTCATTGCTGCCCCTCAAGTTCATTTAACCTCTACCCCTCTCTCTGACTCACCTGTCTCTCCTTCTCTCTGACTCACCTGTCTCTCTCTCTCTCTGACTCACCTGTCTCTCTCTCTCTCTGACTCACCTGTCTCTCTCTCTCTCTGACTCACCTGTCTCTCTCTCTCTCTGACTCGCCTGTCTCTCCTCTCTCTGACTCACCTGTCTCTCTCTCTCTCTCTGACTCACCCGTGTCTCTCTCTCTCTCTGACTCACCTGTCTCTCTCTCTCTCTCTGACTCACCTCTCTCTCTCTCTGACTCACCTGTCTCTCTCTCTCTCTCTCTGACTCACCTGTTTCTCCTTCTCTCTGACTCACCTCTCTCTCTCTCTCTCTCTGTCTCACCTGTCTCTCCTTCTCTCTGACTCACCTGTCTCTCCTTCTCTCTGACTCACCTGTGTTTCTCTCTCTCTGACTCACCTGTCTCTCTCTCCCTCTCTCTCTCTGACTCACCTGTCTCTCCTTCTCTCTGACTCACCTGTCTCTCTCTCTCTCTGACTCACCTGTCTCTCTCTCTCTCTCTCTGACTCACCTGTTTCTCCTTCTCTCTGACTCACCTCTCTCTCTCTCTCTCTGTCTCACCTGTCTCTCCTTCTCTCTGACTCACCTGTCTCTCCTTCTCTCTGACTCACCTGTGTTTCTCTCTCTCTGACTCACCTGTCTCTCTCTCCCTCTCTCTCTCTGACTCACCTGTCTCTCCTTCTCTCTGACTCACCTGTCTCTCTCTCTCTCTGACTCACCTGTCTCTCTCTCTCTGACTCACCTGTCTCTCTCTCTCTGACTCACCTGTCTCTCCCTCTCTCTGACTCACCTGTCTCTCTCTCTCTCTGACTCACCTGTCCCTCTCTCTCTCTCTCTGACTCACCTGTCTCTCCTTCTCTCTGACTCACCCGTCTCTCTCTCTCTCTCTGACTCGCCTGTCTCTCCTCTCTCTGACTCACCTGTCTCTCTCTCTCTCTCTGACTCACCTGTCTCTCCTTCCCTCTGACTCACCTGTCTCTCTCTCTGACTCACCTCTCTCTCTCTCTGACTCACCTGTCTCTCTCTCTCTCTCTGACTCACCTGTTTCTCCTTCTCTCTGACTCACCTCTCTCTTTCTCTCTGACTCACCTGTCTCTCCTTCTCTCTGACTCACCTGTGTTTCTCTCTCTCTGACTCACCTGTCTCTCTCTCTCTGACTCACCTGTCTCTCTCTCTCTGACTCACCTGTCTGTCAGACTCACCTGTCTCTTTGACACACCTGTGTTTCTCTCTCTCTGACTCACCTGTCTCTCTCTCTCTCTCTGACTCACCTGTCTCTCCTTCTCTCTGACTCACCTGTCTCTCCTTCCCTCTGACTCACCTGTCTCTCTCTCTCTCTCTCTGACTCACCTGTCTCTCTCTCTCTCTCTGACTCACCTGTCCCTCTCTCTCTCTCTCTGACTCACCTGTCTCTCCTTCTCTCTGACTCACCTGTCTCTCTCTCTCTCTGGCTCACCTGTCTCTCTCTCTCTGACTCACCTGTCCCTCTCTCTCTCTCTCTGACTCACCTGTCTCTCCTTCTCTCTGACTCACCTGTCTCTCCTTCCCTCTGACTCACCTGTCTCTCTCTCTCTCTGACTCACCTGTCTGTCAGACTCACCTGTCTCTCTCTCTCTCTGACTCACCTGTCTTTCCTTCCCTCTGACTCACCTGTCTCTCTCTCCCTCTGACTCACCTGTCTCTCCTTCCCTCTGACTCACCTGTCTCTCTCTCTCTCTGGCTCACCTGTCTCTCTCTCTCTGACTCACCTGTCCCCCTCTCTCTCTCTCTGACTCAGCTGGCTCTCCTTCTCTCTGACTCACCTGTCTCTCCTTCCCTCTGACTCACCTGTCTGTCAGACTCACCTGTCTCTCTCTCTCTCTGACTAACCTGTGTTTCTCTCTCTCTGACTCACCTGTCTCTCTCTCTCTCTGACTCACCTGTCTTTCCTTCCCTCTGACTCACCTGTCTCTCCTTCCCTCTGACTCACCTGTCTCTCTCTCTCTCTGACTCACCTGTCTCTCTCTCTCTGACTCACCTGTCCCTCTCTCTCTCTCTCTGACTAACCTGTGTTTCTCTCTCTCTGGCTCACCTGTCTCTCTCTCTCTGACTCACCTGTCTCTCTCTCTCTCTGGCTCACCTGTGTTTCTCTCTCTCTGACTCACCTGTCTCTCCTTCTCTCTGACTCACCTGTCCCACAGGTTTGTGGGTGTATTTATAACCTGGAATGAACCTGAAACTGAACCTGGATCTGGATCCAGACTGGGGAGCTGAGAGACCCTCCAGCTGAAGTGGAGCCACTCTAGGATCCATTCATCACCTGGCTGCGGCGGTCTCTCCTCTCTCCCTCTGCTCTCTCTTGTTTTTCACCCCCCTCTCTCTGGTTGTTCACCTCTCTTCCTGTCCCCCTCAGACCCCGCCCCCCTCCCCCCTCTCCCCCCTCTGTCTCTCTAATCCTGCAGGAGAAAGCAGGCTTGTGCTATGGCGTATGGGTATCTGACCTCAGCATCTCCTTTAATCCGGCTTAGTTCACTTAATGATGCCACTTGTGGTGCCACGAACGCCGGCGAGAAGTCTATAAAAGCCTTCCATTAAAATGCAAATCCGGCCTGGCGGAGAGAAGCTAAGCGACACAAAAGTGGGAGAATTTGACCGCAGAGCCCTTCTTCTGGGTCTCTCAGCTATGCAGCCGAGGCAGCCCCAATAATAACTGATGCTGTGATTAGGCCCTGTGCTGCATGCAGGCCATGAAATAAACTCCCATCGTCTGCAGAACAAGAGGGAACCTATTCCATCTCAGAGAGCCTCGTGCATTTTTCCTCTTGTTGTCAGGAAATGAACGAATGGTTATCAATGTTCGGCGGGAAAATCTCCCATCTCTCTGCAAGCTTTTCCCAGCTGATACTCTTTTCTCAGGACAAGGCAGGAAATGAAATTTCTCCATGCCACCATATCACCTCGCTCTCCTTTCTTCTCCACCTTTTTATCGGGACATCCTTTTACTCGGGCAGAGAGAGGGAACATCTCCGAACAGAGAAGTTGTCTGCAGCAATAACATGCCAAACATATCCCGGCTGATACACGCAGCAATAGAGTAGTTTCAATTTAAAGACTTATTAGAGGAGGACGGCTTTCTGCTTCAGGGATTAGACTCCAGCATGTTCCTGCCTCATGGTGAATGTGTGAGGAGATAGCCAATAACACTGGAGCAGATCAGAGTCTGAGGCTTTTTTTATGGAAATAATAAAATCAACAAAGCAGAGAATTTAGCTTTAAAAGTCCAGGAAAGCTCAGGAAAACTCTAACATTGATATATGGGAATAAACCTGCCTATTTTTTTACCAAATAATTCCCCATTATTTTGTAGAAATTCTCTGGCAGTATGGTGGGATTTTACCAGGTTATTTCTTAGAAATCAAATACATTTTTCCAGATAAGTTGCTTGGTAATTTCTCTATCTCAGCCCTCTAAATGAAAGTGAAGAATGTTCCAGTCATTCTCAGGGTTAGGTAAAGGATTCTGGGTAAAACACCTCCTAACTACCAGAGAATCACCACAATATTACAAAGAATCCCTTTATAATAAATACTTCATTACCAGGTAAATCCTGCCTTAATATTACTAGGTTTAATGCCTCCCTATTCTGAGGAAATTATTGGATAATCAATCTTTTAAATTTAAAATTAGACGGTAATTAGGGTCCAGTTAAAAAAGTGCTATTTTTAATGAAAAGGACAATAAGAGAAATAATTATGAAGAAGACATTATCAGTGGACCATAGAGCCGATATGTTCACATATAATAGTTTCACAGTTTTACTTTGATTTACTGGACTTTATAGTTTATTATTTTCTGGTCATATGATGCTGCTGAGAAGCATCCCCACAGCATGATGCTGCTGAGAAGCATCCCCACAGCACGATGCTGCTGAAAAGCTTCCCAACAGTATAATGCTGCCACCCCGTGCTTCACGTAGGGATTTAACTGAGAGCCTAACCCGAAATGTTTTTGTCTCCATCCCCTGACTTAGACTTTTCACTAGTCTTTTCTCTGATTGTTCCTTTGTCATCATGGTGTAATGGTAGCCGTGAATACTGATGAAGCAGTGACTGGACCTTCCAAAAACAGGTTTGTTTATTTAACAATCACTGAGACACGTTCACTGCCACTCTCGTAGACTGCTTGGACCTTTTAGATAAATGTGCTTCCTTTAAATCAGGCTGAGGTTGTCTGTTAATCGTGTGTTTGTTTCACCATTGTTCCTTCATCTCTGCATTACTCAGCCCTCATGAGAACACATGAAGAGGAGCATCATGAAGAGGAGCATCATGAAGAGGAGCATCATGAAGAGGAGCATCATGAAGAGGAGCATCATGAAGAGGAGCCATGTTTAGAGTGTCAGAACTGTTCTAACTAAAGAGAAGAAGAGCAAACACTTTCATGTTTAAGGCAGCCATGTTTGGGCCTTTCTGGGTCCAGCATGCACTTTAACCTTTACGCTTAAAGGGCCGGTACCTCTCCTGAATCTTTCAGCAACGATCATTTAAACTCTGATCCAGTTGGGCTCACTCCTCATTGAAAACCTGAAGGTAAACTCAGAGTGCATCATGGGTAATCTGAGTGCCAGAAGGTTAATATTGTTATCAGCTCTGGCTGCGCTTCTCCCTCCAACCCGCCGCTCTCAGACACTCAGACGTTGTTTTTGGCCGAGCTCAGGCCGACTCTTGGCTCGCAGCTGAAAACCCATTGAGAGTCATGAGCGTGAATTTTGGGTCGCTTCACTGCCCCGCTGCTCGCCAGTGATTGGACGGATTCCTGCTTTTAAATGTGGCCACGGTCAACGCTCAGACACGGCCTCCTCTCAGAGAAGCAGGAAGTACTGACAGAATATTTACAGACCAAGACGCCACATCTCTTTCTTTCCTGCTAAACGTGTTTAGATATTGTAACTATAGATTTTTATAATCTTTGAGTAGAACAATATTCAGATTATATTTATTCTATTTAACAGATTTTAAAGATCTACAGTCACATATTTATTTAACATCCTCTGAGCTGAGTCTGACTGAATGTTATAAAAACATAACGTTCACGTCTTATTTTACAGCTCAGTCACTTTTTTAAAATAAATAAAACTGGTGCAAAATTTAACTTCACATTACCACACAAAGGATTTTGACAAAAAAAACCATTTCTCTCATTTATTTGAAATAAATGTGATTTTAATTTTATATTAAAGTCAAAACTGAAGCGCTGCAGAAATTTTTATCTGTTTAAACTATTAAAGCTTCATAATAATCCTAAAAATGGTAAAATGTTGTTATTTGACATTTTCTCATGGACGATGTGATCAAAGTCCAATCATAACAATAAGCTACAATAATTAAATAAATAGATAAGACAATAAATAAATAAATAGATAGGTAAATAAATAAATTAATAAATAAATAAGACAATAAATAAATAAATAGATAGGTGAATAAATAAATAAATAAATAAATAAATAAATAAGACAATAAATAAATAAATAGATAAGTAAATAAATAGATAAGACAATAAATAAATAAATAGATAAGACAATAAATAAATCATGGATAAATAAATAAAAGATAAATAAATAAAAGATAAATAGATAAAGAAATATAAGATAAATACATAAAAAAATAAATAGATAAGACAATAAATAAATAAATAAATAGATAAGACAATAAATAAATAAATAGATAAGTAAATAAATAGATAAGACAATAAATAAATAAATAGATAAGACAATAAATAAATCATGGATAAATAAATAAAAGATAAATAAATAAAAGATAAATAGATAAAGAAATATAAGATAAATACATAAAAAAATAAATAGATAAGACAATAAATAAATAAATAAATAGATAAGTAAATAACAAAAATTCATAAATAAATAAAAGATAAATACATAAATAAATAAAAAGATAAATAAAAGATAAATAAATAAACAATAGATAAGTAAATGAATAGATAAACTACTACAATAAAATAAATAAAAAGTAAATAAATAAAAAGAAAAATAAATAATAGATAAATGAATTCATAGATAAATAAATAGAAGATAAAAGATAAATAAATAAATGAATGAATAGATAAATAAATAAAATATAAATAAATAAATAAATGAATTAAGAAATGAAATATGAGTAATAAATAGATAAATAAATAATAAATAGATAAATAAATAAATAAATGAAATATAGATAATAAATTGATAAATAAATGAATAAATAAAGAAAGGCTATGTGTATCCAGATGCAGAATGTGTGCATTTAAAGTAAAATAATGATTGAAACCATCATGGCCATGCTGATAAAATAAAACATAGATGCATTAATTTAATTGTCAAATGTCAGATATTCCTGATTTAACCAGTTTAATCATAATTCAATTAAAAGAGAATGGCACTTTTGAGATCACGTATTTTACCAACATTTATGTTTTTAAACTGAAAATAGAAATGTACCAAACAGAATTAAATCAGTTTAAAGCTGCTTTTTAAATGCAGTGATTTTTATTTTAGTTTATTTAGTGATGAATATAGAAATATTTCAAAGAAACAATTACAGCTAGTAATATCTAACAATTATTAAAGGACTAAAAATACACCAGAAATCAAAGATTACAGGAGAAATATTCAAATATCGTAGAAGTTTTTATCAGGTTATAGTAAATGATATTCTAAATTGACTTCATGGTCACGTTCACTGAGGCGAGGGTCTGCAGGTCGACCCTGGGTCATCTGTTACCCCTGGAATAAATAAATACTGAAGGGCTGTGTGTTTGTGATAAAAGGAAGCATGCGCAGGATAAGTCAGTATAAATATATTTATTTTAATGTGCAGTAGTTTTATAGGTCAGGTGGTATTTCTGCATTTTAAACAGAAACAGGAATAAACATGACTGACTTCAAACTCAGTAATGCTCAGGAATGCTTGACTGATTCATCAGGATCTCCACTCATCTAAAGTTTGCAGTTAAAACCAAATGTAGCTAATTAAACTAATGAGTTAATCAAAATTAGCTACAACAGATTTAATCAATTAAAGAAAATCAAACAAAGTAACTTTAATGAGACTGACAGGATGAAAATACATCAGCAGCTGCTGGGATCTGGAGTCTTTAAAATCCTGATCAGGTCAGAGAGGACGCAGCTGAGGACAACTGCTGACACCTGCACAGGTGTGTGTGCTGCCTACACCTGCACAGGTGTGTGTGCTGCCTACACCTGCACAGGTGTGTGTGCTGCCTACACCTGCACAGGTGTGTGTGCTGCCTACACCTGCACAGGTGTGTGTGCTGCCTACACCTGCACAGGTGTGTGTGCTGCCTACACCTGCACAGGTGTGTGTGCTGATAATCAGAGGTGGCAGCAGACATGAACCATCCTTACATGCATAAATGTATGAGATTTTGTATTTATATTCTACAGATAACTGAATAGTCTCAGTAAAACCCCTCAGATCCTCTGATCTGTCTATGATTAATGTGTTCACAGAAACTTCCGGCACTCTCCTGTCTGAGTATTCACTCAGAGTGTGATATGTAGAGTGTGAAGTCAAACGTTTGAATCCAAATCAGTGAAATGAAGTGTTCCAAAGGCTGCAAACGTCCCATCTGTGCTCATTTGGCTCCTGAGTGCCCAGAGGGATTCGGGAGAAATTAACAAATGGCTTTTTCCTCTGAAAATCTTTAAAGAGTGCAGAAATGATGAGCTGGTCTGGAACATTAACGGTAGGAGAGGTTAATGGGTGAAGTTATCAGCGTGTTAGACGGCGAGTGTTCATGATGGAAGAATCAAACCTGATAGAAACAGAAACAGGAGAGTTTAGATAACCGGACACACCAGATGGATGTGTGAAACGGGCCAATCAGAGCAACAAAACAGGTGACATAGCCGCTATAATGCGAAACATGGCGACTATAGACATGTAAATGTCGACTTTTGTGGTTTTTGAAAAGAAAACAACTCACTGCTGTTCTTTTTTCTTCTTTTAACAAAGAAATGTCGTCAAGTTCTGATAAAACTGGCGCTTTAGCAGCATCCATGTTAATCTCTTCCTCCATAACTGCACCAGCTCTTGCTGCTGCTTGTTTACGTCACGACTCTGCTGCGCCTGAAAGTACCGCTCCTCATCGCTGATTGGTCCTGTCACTTTCTAACTGGGCCTAAACGGTTCAGATGTGAGCTTTGAAGATGGATTCACCAGAGAGAAACAAGGAAACAGGCGTATCCATCTGCTTTGCAAGGTTAGCGTTTAGATGGAAGGTGATTAAACAGACTCAGAGTAGAAACAGCAGCGTTTAGTGTGTAGTGTGTGTAGTGTGTAGTGTGTAGTGTGTTGTGTGTGTTGTGTGTAGTGTGTAGTGTGTAGTGTGTTGTGTGTTGTGTGTAGTGTGTGTAGGGTGTAGTGTGTAGTGTGTTGTGTGTAGTGTGTTGTGTGTTGTGTGTAGTGTGTAGTGTGTAGTGTGTAGAGTGTGTAGTGTGTAGTGTGTAGTGTGTTGTGTGTTGTGTGTAGTGTGTAGTGTGTAGTGTGTGTAGTGTGTTGTGTGTTGTGTGTAGTGTGTAGTGTGTAGTGTGTAGTGTGTGTAGTGTGTAGTGTGTGTTGTGTGTTGTGTGTTGTGTGTTGTGTGTGTTGTGTGTAGTGTGTTGTGTGTGTTGTGTGTTGTGTGTTGTGTGTAGTGTGTGTAGTGTGTTGTGTGTAGTGTGTAGTGTGTTGTGTGTAGTGTGTAGTGTGTAGTGTGTAGTGTGTAGTGTGTTGTGTGTAGTGTGTAGTGTGTAGTGTGTAGTGTGTAGTGTGTGTAGTGTGTAGTGTGTGTAGTGTGTAGTGTGTAGTGTGTAGTGTGTGTAGTGTGTAGTGTGTAGTGTGTGTAGTGTGTAGTGTGTAGTGTGTTGTGTGTAGTGTGTAGTGTGTGTAGTGTGTAGTGTGTGTAGTGTGTAGTGTGTGTAGTGTGTAGTGTGTTGTGTGTAGTGTGTAGTGTGTAGTGTGTAGTGTGTGTAGTGTGTGTAGTGTGTAGTGTGTAGTGTGTAGTGTGTGTAGTGTGTAGTGTGTAGTGTATTGTGTGTCGTCTGTAGTGTGTAGTGTGTAGTGTGTGTAGTGTGTGTAGTGTGTAGTGTGTAGTGTAGTGTGTGTATTGTGTGTCGTCTGTAGTGTGTAGTGTGTGTAGTGTGTGTAGTGTGTGTAGTGTGTAGTGTAGTGTGTGTAGTGTGTGTAGTGTGTAGTGTATTGTGTGTAGTGTGTGTAGTGTGTAGTGTGTAGTGTATTGTGTGTAGTGTGTAGTGTGTAGTGTGTGTAGTGTGTAGTGTATTGTGTGTAGTGTGTAGTGTGTAGTGTGTGTATTGTGTGTAGTGTGTAGTGTGTAGTGTGTGTATTGTGTGTCGTCTGTAGTGTGTAGTGTGTGTAGTGTGTGTAGTGTGTAGTGTGTGTAGTGTGTAGTGTGTGTAGTGTGTAGTGTGTAGTGTGTGTAGTGTGTGTAGTGTGTAGTGTATTGTGTGTAGTGTGTGTAGTGTGTAGTGTGTGTAGTGTGTAGTGTAGTGTGTGTAGTGTGTAGTGTGTGTAGTGTGTGTAGTGTGTAGTGTGTGTAGTGTGTAGTGTGTAGTGTGTGTAGTGTGTAGTGTATTGTGTGTAGTGTGTGTAGTGTGTAGTGTATTGTGTGTAGTGTGTAGTGTGTAGTGTGTGTAGTGTGTAGTGTATTTTGTGTAGTGTGTAGTGTATTGTGTGTAGTGTAGTGTGTAGTGTATTGTGTGTAGTGTGTAGTGTGTAGTGTGTGTAGTGTGTAGTGTATTGTGTGTAGTGTGTAGTGTGTAGTGTGTGTAGTGTGTAGTGTATTGTGTGTAGTGTGTAGTGTGTAGTGTGTGTAGTGTGTAGTGTAGTGTGTAGTGTGTAGTGTATTGTGTGTAGTGTAGTGTGTAGTGTATTGTGTGTAGTGTGTAGTGTGTGTAGTGTGTAGTGTAGTGTGTAGTGTGTAGTGTGTAGTGTGTAGTGTGTGTAGTGTGTAGTGTATTGTGTGTAGTGTGTAGTGTGTAGTGTGTGTAGTGTGTAGTGTGTAGTGTGTAGTGTGTGTAGTGTGTAGTGTATTGTGTGTAGTGTGTAGTGTGTGTAGTGTGTAGTGTATTGTGTGTAGTGTGTAGTGTGTAGTGTGTGTAGTGTGTAGTGTAGTGTGTAGTGTTGTGTTAAATGGAGGGTGTAACGTGGGTAGGCGTGGCCTCAGAGATCTGGGAAGCATCTGCCCGTGGTCATGGTTGAGTCACTCTGAAAACAGAGGATGGTGAGAGGAGGAGGGGGGATAAAGATCGTTGGCATGGCCCAACATTCCCCTCATGTCCTCTGTTAGTGTCTCCCTGAGAACTGAGGGTGTCGGAGGAGTGATGAAGAGTGAGAGGCTGTTGTCTCTACCGGTTCCTCCTCAGACCGTTAAAGGAGAAGCGCTGACTCGTCAGAGCCACATCTGTGGAGATGAAAACAAGAAATGCCTCAAAGTTCAGTTGCAATGAAAAGAGGCTCCATCATGAGGTGTCTGAGGCGCCCCATTGCTCCTTAGACAGTCTGGGCCTTTCTGCACCCGGGGGCATTGATCAGGGTGTACAGCGGGACAAAGGCGGCAGTTTTGCATGTTAAAGAAGACTTTCGGGGGAACAGAACGATGTGAGGTCACTGTTTCCGGGCTCTTTGGTGCGGCGCTGATAAGGCGACACAAGCCGACAGGGGAAGATGCATCTGCTTGTAATGTAGCGTCACACCCCGCTCTGCCCCGCCCCTACCTCGCTTTCATGGCATCAGGACTCGAGATGTCAATCTCCTCGCTCCGAACCAATCAGATCCTGACCCCCGAGGGCGTCAACGGCCCAGAGCCGAAGTCACAAAGCGGTGGACGTGTGCAACAATACGAGTTCAGCAGCAGAACCGGAGCTGTCAGAGTCCTACATCCTGAAACCTTCCAGAGCTGAGAGAGTCCACGTTCTGTTAACGGTGCACAGTCTGACCATCCTGTTATGAAGCCAGAGGCTGCAGTGAGAGGTCTCTGTCAGAGCTGGGCTCCGTTAGTGAGCTGGACTTCACTGCAAAACCTGCAAAAAAGTAGTTTAAGTTCAGGCTCTGGTCACAGCCTCACCTTTAGATCTCCAGGATGTCTAGAATGAGCAAAAAAATCTGGAGTCCATCAGATGAAATCTCTGACTGGATGGTTAAAATATGAAATTTTTGAATCGCCCCAAAACGTCAGAATTTGACCTTTAGCTGTTAGTAGTGTGCTTCCTGTGCGTCTTAGAGGACGGCTCCCGGAGACTTTTTTCATCTAGTCACGGTTTATATATGTGTGGCTATTTTCATGCATGCTGCTCTAACCCAGTCCCCTATGTCAGGTTTGCAGCCCCTCTTTGATGGACTTGCTCTGTTCCACCAAAATACCAACGTTTCCAACTGGGGGACAATTTTCTGTAAAGTTCGATGAGTTTTTGAGCTCATTAAAGTCTCAAATAAGCCGCTCTCATCACCGAAAGATGATGCATACAGAGACAACAGAGCCCTGGTCGACCCTAGACTGGTGCTCGGGGTCCTGGTCGACCCTAGAGCGGTGCTCGGGGTCCTGGTCGACCCTAGACCGGTGCTCGGGGTCCTGGTCGACCCTAGAGCGGCGCTCGGGGTCCTGGTCGACCCTAGACCGGTGCCTGGGGTCCTGGTCGACCCTAGACCGGTGCTCAGGGTCCTGGTCGACCCTAGACCGGTGCTCGGGGTCCTGGTCGACCCTAGACTGGTGCTCAGGGTCCTGGTTGACCCTAGACCGGTGCCTGGGGTCCTGGTCGACCCTAGACCGGTGCCTGGGGTCCTGGTCGACCCTAGACCGGTGCTCAGGGCCCTGGTCGACCCTAGACCGGTGCTCAGGGTCCTGGTTGACCCTAGACCGGTGCTCAGGGTCCTGGTCGACCCTAGACCGGTGCTCAGGGTCCTGGTCGACCCTAGACCGGTGCCTGGGGTCCTGGTCGACCCTAGACCGGTGCTCAGGGTCCTGGTCGACCCTAGACCGGTGTTCGGGGTCCTGGTCGACCCTAGACCGGTGCTCAGGGTCCTGGTCGACCCTAGACTGGTGCTCGGGGTCCTGGTCGACCCTAGACCGGTGCTCAGGGTCCTGGTCGACCCTAGACTGGTGCTCAGGGTCCTGGTCGACCCTAGACTGGTGCTCGGGGTCCTGGTCGACCCTAGACCGGTGCTCGGGGTCCTGGTCGACCCTAGACCGGTGCTCGGGGTCCTGGTCGACCCTAGACTGGTAATCAGGGTCCTGGTCGACCCTAGACTGGTAATCAGGGTCCTGGTCGACCCTAGACCGATGCTCAGGGTCCTGGTCAACCCTAGACCGGTGCTCGGGGTCCTGGTCGACCCTAGACCGGTGCTCAGGGTCCTGGTCGACCCTAAACCGGTGCTCGGGGTCCTGGTTGACCCTAGACCGGTGCTCAGGGTCCTGGTCGACCCTAGACTGGTGCTCAGGGTCCTGGTCGACCCTAGACCGGTGCTCAGGGTCCTGGTCGACCCTAGACTGGTGCTCAGGGTCCTGGTCGACCCTAGACCGGTGCTCAGGGTCCTGGTCGACCCTAGACCGGTGCTCAGGGTCCTGGTCGACCCTAGACCGGTGCTCAGGGTCCTGGTCGACCCTAGACCGGTGCTCAGGGTCCTGGTCGACCCTAGACCGGTGCTCAGGGTCCTGGTCGACCCTAGACCGGTGCTCAGGGTCCTGGTCGACCCTAGACCGGTGCTCAGGGTCCTGGTCGACCCTAGACCGGTAATCAGGGTCCTGGTCGACCCTAGACCGGTGCTTGGGCCCTTAGTAAAGGTCCAGATGTCTTCTGCCTTGTCCTCTGAGCTGTCTGAGTCGTTAAAGCTAAATGAGACTCAGCAGCAGCACCGGCTCTGCAGAGAGACGCTGATGAGAATGAACTAAATAAGGAGACGCTAAAGCGTGAGATTAGAGCGGTCTAACTTTAAACTTTGGTGGTGTTATTCTGGTCTGTTTAAGCCTGACACAGCCTTCCTCTCCTCCTCTTCCTCTGCTCTCTCTCTCTGCTGGCGACTCTCTTTGATCGGGCTCCTTTGTCCTCTTGCCGCCTCTGTTTTGTCCCGTTAACTCAGACGTGTCATGGCATGCCCATTGCTGGCTGTGCCCAAGCCCGAGCATGGCAAAGCAGGACAGATGGTTGCTAGGGAGGTTGCCAGGGCGGATCAGCGGGCCCCGTGTGTGCGTTCGCTATCTCAAAGCCACGCTTCACCGTCGGACAATGGCATCGCTCGCCCGCGCCGGGGTTGTGTTGTGGCACCAAGCCGCGACCCAATAATGCCGGTGCCGCTGAGGGTTGCGACCTGGAAACGGGGGCCGACTGTGATAACAGCTTGGCCGAGCGGCGGGGAAGACACCTTGTCAGTGTCGCCACGTCGTAACGCGTGAATGTCACTGTCCTGCTCGCCCGCCTGGCTTCATCCTCCCTCTCTTTTTCTCTCCAGTCAACCCCCCACCTCCTTCCAGACCGTCCTCCTCCCTCTCTGCCTCTACGCCGCCATCTTTGAGGAAAACAAGAGTCAGATATGAGACCAGGACTTCTGGATCCAGCAGGTCTGGAGGGAACAGGTCTGGGTTTATTTCAGGAGTATTTCTGAGCCGTTGTCTAACATTAAAATCAGTGTGATGATGTAAAAAACTGCAGTCAGACAGAAATCAGAGACCAGGAGAGAAGCTGCTCCTCTGGATCAGAGTGGAGAGAAACCATAGAGCTGTTCAGACACACTGAAGTACGTGTAAATTTAAACTTGGCTTAATCCTAACAGGACAGATTACTCTCAGCAGGTGAGTCTATGAGGGACAGGGACAGGCTGCTAACGTTGGCAGGCCGCCCCAGCAGCAATAACTCTAATGGAGCACTTTCAGAACTCCTGGGACGGAGAATCAAACCACATCAACCATGTCATAATCCCGGCCTGGCTCCCTGTTTCTCCAGCTTTAGAGAGGGACGGATGATGACTGCTCTGATCTGACATCTGTAACGTCTGCTGTACATGACTGGAGAGAAGACTGTAAGCTGACAGGCTGACCATTAGCCTTTCAGGGCGCAGCCATCACTGCAGCATTAGACCGGCTGCAGCCAGCCTGGATGATATTAGAGCTCTGAAGTTCTCCTCTAAATGATATTAGAGCTCTGAAGTTCTCCTCTAAATGATATTACAGCTCTGAAGTTCTCCTCTAAATGATATTAGAGCTCTGAAGTTCTCCTCTAAATGATATTAGAGCTCTGAAAATCTCCTCTAAATGATATTAGAGCTCTGAAAATCTCCTCTAAATGATATTAGAGCTCTGAAGTTCTCCTCTAAATGATATTAGAGCTCTGAAGTTCTCCTCTAAATGATATTAGAGCTCTGAAGTTCTCCTCTAAATGATATTAGAGCTCTGAAGTTCTCCTCTAAATGATATTAGAGCTCTGAAAATCTCCTCTAAATGATATTACAGCTCTGAAGTTCTCCTCTAAATGATATTAGAGCTCTGAAGTTCTCCTCTAAATGATATTAGAGCTCTGAAGTTCTCCTCTAAATGATATTAGAGCTCTGAAGTTCTCCTCTAAATGATATTAGAGCTCTGAAGTTCTCCTCTAAATGATATTAGAGCTCTGAAGTTCTCCTCTAATAATATTAGAGCTCTGAAAATCTCCTCTAAATGATATTACAGCTCTGAAGTTCTCCTCTAAATGATATTAGAGCTCTGAAGTTCTCCTCTAAATGATATTAGAGCTCTGAAGTTCTCCTCTAAATGATATTAGAGCTCTGAAAATCTCCTCTAAATGATATTAGAGCTCTGAAAATCTCCTCTAAATGATATTAGAGCTCTGAAGTTCTCCTCTAAATGATATTAGAGCTCTGAAGTTCTCCTCTAAATGATATTAGAGCTCTGAAGTTCTCCTCTAAATGATATTAGAGCTCTGAAGTTCTCCTCTAAATGATATTAGAGCTCTGAAGTTCTCCTCTAAATGATATTAGAGCTCTGAAGTTCTCCTCTAAATGATACTAGAGTTCTGAAAATCTCCTCTAAATGATATTAGAGCACAAAAGAGGGCCTCAGATAGTCCACCAGGGCCTCAGATAGTCCACCAGGGCCTCAGATACTCCAGCAGGGCCTCAGATACTCCAGCAGGGCCTCAGATAGTCCACCAGGGCCTCAGATACTCCGGCAGGGCCTCAGATACTCCGGCAGGGCCTCAGATACTCCAGCAGGGCCTCAGATACTCCAGCAGGGCCTCAGATACTCCAGCAGGGCCTCAGATACTCCAGCAGGGCCTCAGATAGTCCAGCAGGGACTGTGTGTGCGTTATTTCTTCCTTCAGACAGTGACTGATGGCGTTCCTCTCAGCTCCACCAGGATCCTGTCACAAAGGGACTCTGGGCTGGAACAAAGACCCTCTAATTGTGCCTTTGAGCGGGCTGCTTGGTCAGTCAGCTGGTGGCTGCTGGGTCCCCGGGGTCCCTGGGGTCCAGCAGATTGGCTGTGGTGTGGACTGCTGGTCTGGGAGGATATGAGGAAGAGGCTTTGTGTGTGTTCAGTCTCAGAATGATTAAATAAAATAATAATCATCTCCTGCACACGTTAAACCAGTGTCACTGCTCCTTTATTCATCAGCAGGACTTCATTTAAACTCTGCTCTTTAAATCCTGCTGCTTCAGATCTATAAAGTCTGAATATCAGGACTGTAGCGGGTCACAGAGGCCGGAGAAAAAGCATGAAGTCCTGATTTATAATTATTATTATGACCTGATATAACGGGACAGTCTGGAGATTAAAGCTGAATAAAAATGATGCACGTTTCCGAATTAGTATTTAATTTATTGCATTTATTTGTTTGTATTTACTTGATATCTTAAACTAAAAAACACGCTCCAATCATGAAAATGTTTTATGAAGAGGAGGATTTTAAAAACCTAGCAGAGACGAAGAGGAGGAAGAGAGCAGCTCTGTCCCTGCTGCTTTGAACACTGGGGAGGCTGGCTTTTCTGCCTCTTTGTGTTTTTGTTGTGCCTGCTTCTTCTTTGTTGGTTTTTATTACTGATTAGAAACAGGAGTTATTTACTGTCTTGTAAACTCTGACATGCATGGATTCACAGGGAGATTTCTGCAGATATCTGAGGCCTCCTGACTCATTTAAGCTGGTACTGGTATCTACAGACTGGTTCTATCCCAGTATCTCTGTCAGAGAGCCAATCAGAGCTGAGAGAGGAGCGGGGACGACACCTTCTGTACTAGACTACAGGAGACCCTGGAGCTCAGACCAGACTGCCGTCCTCCAGGACTCTGCAGAGACCGGACTGTGAGGGGTGCTGGATGCCGGTGGTCCGAACAGACGGGCCATTGGGGCTACTTTTGTCAGCCATTGTTAGAGGCTGACCCCGCCTCTCTGGCTGAGGTCAATGAGGGTTGATGGCGCTGTAATGGAGACTAAACGAGTGTCTAAAGAGCTGAACCCAGAGCGTGCTACCCTGTTTTTACTGCCATTTAACCTGATAATGACTCTGAAGCACCAGAACGCTCCCTCTCTGCCTCCAAACATGTTGATTTTAGAGCAGGCGGATATTTGTGACGTCTCCCGTGTAGCGGCATGTCACAGGGACAGAGTTTGTTGTTGCTGTGAAGAGACGGCTCGCTCACACACACGCAGGTGTGTGTGTGAGAGTGTGAGAAAAGGCCGGCTGCTCGGGTGAAGCAGCGACAGACGACAGACTGAGAAACAGTCTGCTCCCACTGAGCCGGCGCTGCTGTGCTCCGAACACGCCGCTAGAACGTGCTCTTCTGCAGGTTATCCGGGAGTCGCTGGTTCATGCCGTTCCACACACACATTCCCATGTTCACACACCCTCGAACACACACCGCTGTCTTCTGTCTGAGCGCAGAGCTGCAGGAGAAACTCACTTATTTGGAACCGTGAGGTTGTATGTTTAGGACGTCTGAAACGTTCTTGCAGCTGCATCATGGCAGCCTTCACTGTTTCTCAGAAAGTGCTGACCCCACATTCTAGATGTTTCCTGGTTAAATCAAACCATCCTGAGGAGGTTAGGCTGGTTTTAGTCAGGATAGACGTGCCGCTCTGGTCAGGGGCTGGTGTGGCCTCTGTGCTGCCAGAGTGAAATTATTACGCGCAAACTTTCCAGTGAACAGGACAACAGTTATTAGATATTTAGTGGACAGTATCTGGATTATTATTCAACTATAAAAGTGAAACTAAGAGGATGTAGGGGTGTACTTAGAGTGTTCCGGCTCCATCTTTAGCAGGAAATAAACGTCAATAAGAAGCAGAAAGACGGCCGTATAACGTCCAGAGCAGCAACTGTTCCTCTGACCCCTCAGCGTTATCATCAGCAGGGGTACAAACTGCTGATTATGACCCCGTCCCACAGGACTGCCCTGTCTGTGAGGGGAGCCATGAATATCTGAACAGGAAGTTTACATCAGCTGTTAGAATGAACTGAATCATAAGCTAGGCTAACAGTAATCTGAGTACGGGCCGTCCTGTTGGTCCATGATAAAAGAGGAAATCCCAGGGGGCCCCTCTGCTCCCACAGAGTCTCCCGTGTCCCAGAGGAGGCCCTTATATCCCAGGGTCCCCTGTGTGTCCTCCATCACTCTATAGACAGTAATTATTTCTTCATTTTCAATTAGCCGGTGTGGACAGAGAGCCCTCAGAGGACGGGTTATTTCTCTTTAGTCCATCCTGCTAGTCTCTTTAGAAGACTCCATAACCTGGACCCGGTCTAACAGAGGACCGCACGCTAATGTGATCTACTCTAAACACACTCTGCCTACCAGTACGACCAGTAAGAGCAGCTGTCTCTCCAGTCTGTGCTGGCTCAGCTCATCTCTGAACGCTCTCAGAATAAAGAGTGGTTTAGATTTGTTGCCTTTGTCTCTGCAGGACAGCACAGAGGTTTTATTATTTTATTTGGTGGAAATTTCTCATGTTGTGCCAACATCACCATCTGGATGAGCTTTCTGAGTTACAACTAAATTATTCATTCTTTTCTGCCTCACTATAATAAATCAGAAAAGAAAACTTTAGTCAGAAACCAAATCAGCAACAAGAGGACAGACGAAAACAGCCTGACATGAATGTTCCAGAAACCAAATCAGAACAGGATGATCAGAAGAAAGCTCTCCTAGACTCTGCTTAATCTGTTTAATGTGTTTATGTGTGGAGTTACCTCTGACTCACTGAAGCTAAAGAGGACACATTTACATTTAGAGACACGCCCACTGGCTGAGTCAGCAGTTATGTCCAGCTGCTGTCAATGCAGCAGAGACCACATGGTTAGCATTAGCACGCTAGTCTAAACACTCTTTATGGTTAGCATTAGCATGCCAGCCTGAACACTCTTTATGGTTAGCATTAGCACGCTAGTCTGAACACTCTCTATGGTTAGCATTAGCATGCTAGTCTGAACACTCTTTATGGTTAGCATTAGCATGCTAGTCTGAACACTCTGCATGGTTAGCATTAGCATGCTAGTCGATACACTCTACATGGTTAGCATTAGCATGCTAGTCTGAACACTCTACATGGTTAGCATTAGCATGCTAGTTCGAACACTCTTTATGGTTAGCATTAGCACGCTAGTCTGAACACTCTGCATGGTCAGCATTAGCATGCTAGTCTGAACACTCTTTATGGTTAGCATTAGCATGCTAGTTCGAACACTCTTTATGGTTAGCATTAGCACGCTAGTCTGAACACTCTTTATGGTTAGCATTAGCATGCTAGTCTGAACACTCTTTATGGTTAGCATTAGCATGCTAGTCTGAACACTTTGCATGGTTAGCATTAGCATGCTAGTCGATACACTCTACATGGTTAGCATTAGCATGCTAGTCTGAACACTCTACATGGTTAGCATTAGCACGCTACTCTAAACACTCTACATGGTTAGCATTAGCACGCTAGTCTAAACACTCTCTATGGTTAGCATTAGCATGCTAGCCTGAACACTCTTTATGGTTAGCATTAGCACGCTAGTTTGAACACTCTCTATGGTTAGCATTAGCATGCTAGTCTGAACACTCTTTATGGTTAGCATTAGCATGCTAGTCTGAACACTCTGCATGGTTAGCATTAGCATGCTAGTCGATACACTCTACATGGTTAGCATTAGCATGCTAGTCTGAACACTCTACATGGTTAGCATTAGCATGCTAGTTCGAACACTCTTTATGGTTAGCATTAGCACGCTAGTCTGAACACTCTGCATGGTCAGCATTAGCATGCTAGTCTGAACACTCTTTATGGTTAGCATTAGCATGCTAGTTCGAACACTCTTTATGGTTAGCATTAGCACGCTAGTCTGAACACTCTGTATGGTTAGCATTAGCATGCTAGTCTGAACACTCTTTATGGTTAGCATTAGCATGCTAGTCTGAACACTTTGCATAGTTAGCATTAGCATGCTAGTCGATACACTCTACATGGTTAGCATTAGCATGCTAGTCTAAACACTCTACATGGTTAGCATTAGCATGCTAGTCTGAACACTGCATTGTTAGCATTACCACACTAGTCTGAACACTTTGCATGGTTAGCATTAGCATGCTAGTCGATACACTCTACATGGTTAGCATTAGCATGCTAGTCTAAACACTCTACATGGTTAGCATTAGCATGCTAGTCTGAACACTGCATTGTTAGCATTACCACACTAGTCTGAACACTTACTATGGTTAGCATTAGCATGCTAGTCTGAACACTCTGCGTGGTTAGCATTAGCATGCTAGTCTGAACACTCTTTATGGTTAGCATTACCACGCTAGTTTGAACACACACTATGGTTAGCATTAGCATGCTAGTCTGAACACTCTGCGTGGTTAGCATTAGCATGCTAGTTTGAACACTCTCTATGGTTAGCATTAGCATGCTAGTTTGAACACTCTACAAGGTTAGCATAAGCATGCTAGCCTGAACACTGCGTGGTTAGCATTAGCATGCTAGTCTGATCACTCTACATGGTTAGCATTAGCACGCTAGTCTGAACACTCTACATGGTTAGCATAAGCACGCTAGTCTGAACACTCTGTATGGTTAGCATTAGCATGCTAGTCTGAACACTCTTTATGGTTAGCATTAGCATGCTAGTCTGAACACTCTTTATGGTTAGCATTAGCATGCTAGTCGGAACACTCTCTATGGTTAGCATTAGCATGCTAGTCTGAACACTCTTCATGGTTAGCATTAGCATGCTAGTGTGAACACTCTGCATGGTTAGCATTAGCATGCTAGTGTGAACACTCTGCATGGTTAGCATTAGCATGCTAGTCGATACTCTGTACATGGTTAGCATTAGCATGCTAGTCTGAACACTCTTTATGGTTAGCATTAGCACGCTAGTCTGAACACTCTCTATGGTTAGCATTAGCATGCTAGTCTGAACACTCTTTATGGTTAGCATTAGCATGCTAGTCGGAACACTCTCTATGGTTAGCATTAGCATGCTAGTCTGAACACTCTTTATGGTTAGCATTAGCATGCTAGTGTGAACACTCTGCATGGTTAGCATTAGCATGCTAGTCGATACTCTGTACATGGTTAGCATTAGCATGCTAGTCTGAACACTCTACATGGTTAGCATTAGCATGCTAGTTCGAACACTCTTTATGGTTAGCATTAGCACGCTAGTCTGAACACTCTGCATGGTCAGCATTAGCATGCTAGTCTGAACTCTCTTTATGGTTAGCATTAGCATGCTAGTTCGAACACTCTTTATGATTAGCATTAGCACGCTAGTCTGAACACTCTGTATGGTTAGCATTAGCATGCTAGTCTGAACACTCTTTATGGTTAGCATTAGCATGCTAGTTTGAACACACACTATGGTTAGCATTAGCATGCTAGTCTGAACACTCTGCATGGTTAGCATTAGCATGCTAGTCGATACACTCTACATGGTTAGCATTAGCATGCTTGTCTAAACACTCTACATGGTTAGCATTAGCATGCTAGTCTGAACACTGCATTGTTAGCATTACCACACTAGTCTGAACACTTACTATGGTTAGCATTAGCATGCTAGTCTGAACACTCTGCGTGGTTAGCATTAGCATGCTAGTCTGAACACTCTTTATGGTTAGCATTACCACGCTAGTTTGAACACACACTATGGTTAGCATTAGCATGCTAGTCTGAACACTCTGCGTGGTTAGCATTAGCATGCTAGTTTGAACACTCTCTATGGTTAGCATTAGCATGCTAGTTTGAACACTCTACATGGTTAGCATAAGCATGCTAGCCTGAAACCTGCGTGGTTAGCATTATCACGCTACTCTGAACACTCTTTATGGTTAGCATTAGCATGCTAGTCGGAACACTCTCTATGGTTAGCATTAGCATGCTAGTCTGAACACTCTTTATGGTTAGCATTAGCATGCTAGTCTGAACACTCTGCATGGTTAGCATTAGCATGCTAGCCTGAACACTCTGCGTGGTTAGCATTAGCATGCTAGTCTGAACACTCTTTATGGTTAGCATTAGCATGCTAGTCTGAACACTCTGTATGGTTAGCATTAGCATGCTAGCCTGAACACTCTCTCTGGTTAGCATTAGCATGCTAATCTGAACACTCTCTATGGTTAGCATTAGCATGCTAGTCTGAACACTCTGCGTGGTTAGCATCAGCATGCTAGTTTGAACACTCTCTATGGTTAGCATTAGCATGCTAGTCTAAACACTCTCTATGGTAAGCAATAGCACGCTAGCCTGAACACTCTGCGTGGTTAGCATTAGCATGCTAGCCTGAACACTGCATGGTTAGCATTAGCATGCTAGCCTGAACACTCTGTGTGTTTAGCATTAGCATGCTAGTCTGAACACTCTCTATGGTTAGCATTAGCATGCTAGCCTGAACACTCTGCGTGGTTAGCATTAGCACGCTAGCCTGAACACTCTGCGTGGTTAGCATTAGCACGCTAGCCTGAACACTGCGTGGTTAGCATTAGTTAAATCCTGTTATTGTTACAGAGTTTTGGCTCTCTCAGTTTCCTTGCTTGCAGATTACGTTGATGTCGTAGCTAATGTTCAGCGTGTGTCATGAGGAGTTTGGTGAAACGTTCCAAACTCAAGGATGCAGAGAGAAAGCAGAACCAGAGCAGGCTCATGAACCTCAGAGGAACTGGGACTTCCACTCCATTTCCATTGAAATGGGCCGGCAGGATCCCAGAGGACTGAGAGATCCTCTTCAGACTCCTCTCTCCCCTGTTAACAATTTCTGTCAAGGTTGAACCAACAACACACTTAACTCCCCGAGGCTCCAGAGGAGCTTCGCTTCTTTAGGGTTGGACGTTCTAGTGGGAACGTGTGTGAGAGATGTGAAGACAGATGGTGTGGAACAGGAACATGAGTCAGCGTTCACTGGGTTACTGGAGGGAGACGAAAGGATGGAGATACTGAGGAGGGACTCAAAGAAAGTCCTGATCGGAGTATCGTCCTCCTTCCTGGTTTCTGTTTCAGATCATCAGACTGACGTTGATGTTAGACAAAGATAACCTGAGTTACACTGAAGTCAGTTTAAAGATGATTTATTAAGGGAACAAATCCTCCAAACCTACCTGGCCTTATATCAGTCATCATCCCTAAACCTAATAACTGGTTGTTCCATCCTTGGCAACAACTGCAAATAAGCTTGTGTGAGTTTTTCACATCACTGTGGAGGAATGTTGTCCCATTCTTCTTTACAGAATTGTTTTAATTAAGCCACATTGAAGGTTTTCCAGCATGAACAGCCTGTTTAAGTTCATGACACAGCATCTCAGTCATTTAAGTCCAGAGAAGATGGTTTCATAAAATCTTACAGGCATTCCACCCTTGCCCTTAAATATGGTTCCATCAAATCTTATTCACTGTCAATCCTTGCCTTTGAAGATGACGTCATTGAAGTGTATGAAACATTCCACTCTTGCCTATGAAGATGATGCCATCAAAAATTAAGAAACATTCCATCCTTGCCTTTAAAGATGATGTCATCAAAGTGTATGAAACATTCCATCCTTGCCTTTAAAAATTAGGCCATCAAAGTTTATAAAACATTCCACCCTTGGCTTTAAAAAATGAAACTTTCAAAGTTTTGTGAAACATTCCATCCTTGCCTTTGAAGATGCCTTCATTAAAGTGTATGAAACATTCCATCCTTGCATTTAAAGATTAAGTCGTAATGGCTTATTAGACATTCCATCCTTACCTTTGAATGTCTTTAGATGTGGTCCTGGGTCCTGGATGAGTCTTCCATGAGCTCTTGAAGTCATTTTGACAGACCGGCCACTCCTGGGAAGGTTAACCACTGTTCACAGTTTTCTCCGTGTGTGGGTAATGGCTCTCAGCCTGGTTGGCTGTAGTCCAGGAACCCTTTGAAATGTAGATATGTCGTTTGGATGTTTTTCCCCCTTAATGATTGAAATCCTCATTTAAAAACTGACTTTTGTGTGTACTCAGGTTATCTTTGTCTCATTAATTTTAATTTTTAAAATTAAAAATTAACAGTGGTTTTAATGTTAGCACATTAATGTTAGCACATTAAAACCGTCTAAAACCGAGTCATCAGTAATAATAATATAAGTATAATAAACCAGAGCTCACTGAATAAATGATGATGATGATGATGATGAAGTCTCCTCAGGTGTTCTGAGTCAGACTTGTTCCAAACTTTAATGTGTGGTGAGCCAGAACTCGGAGCTAGCGTCCCACTGTGAATAGGTTGCGTCTGTGCTCTTATGGGAAATGTTCCAGCCTTGTATTTAATTAGCTTTCCTTAGCGTGTCTATAAAGAAAACAATTAGTCTTAATTAAAATCGCTGCATGCCGTGGTGTGCTTCCAAAGTAATAAAGCACAGCGCACATAGTGAGCATGAATAAATCATTCTCAGTCATTACATTGATCAGTGCATTTAGATTTTCCACTGGGAAATGTTACACAAGCACTTCCTATATTTCCTAATTATGTTTTTGCCCCATTAACGGTAGACTTTAATCAAAATACTCAGAACTGTGTCAGCTCTCCTCAGCTCAGTGTGTTTACATTATTGTTCTTAGCCTTTCTAAAGCTAACAGCTCTAAATACCATCATCTGTTTTATTTTCCTCAGCTGTGTTAATAATTCATTTCTAATAGCAGAGAATATATTTATATTTATAGAGTGTGTGAGAGCGAGGCTGCAGAGCAGCAAACACACAGACAGCCCAGGGATGAGCCCAGGAGGGGGACTAGAGCTGCTGAGGCCAGGCCCAGAAATGTGCTGAGGAGCAGAGACACACACTCCAAACACACATGAATCTAGTTTAATATGTAGCTGCTCCACATGGGAGGTGAAGCAGAACCCTGGCTGTTCTCCCACCAGAGGCTGAGGAGAAAACTCAGATCTGACTCTATTATTCAGTCCCTTCATATTCTTCAGATCGCTGCTGGGGGAAAATACTCCCAGGACCCTGGAGGACCGGGAGAGCGGCTCTTATGATTACTGTTGTTATTAGAATTACAGGAGACGGGAGGGATTCACAAATACGAGGAAAAACCCTCAGAGTTTAACTGAGACTCAGAGAAGACTGGACTAACATCCACGTCTGTAAGGGTGTCTACAAAAACCCTCAGAGTTTAACTGAGACTCAGAGAAGACTGGGCTAACATCCACGTCTGTAAGGGTGTCTACAAAAACCCTCAGAGTTTAACTGAGACTCAGAGAAGACTGGACTAACATCCACGTCTGTAAGGGTGTCTACAAAAACCTTCAGAGTTTAACTGAGACTCAGAGAAGACTGGACTAACATCCACGTCTGTAAGGGTGTCTACAAAAACCCTCAGAGTTTAACTGAGACTCAGAGAAGACTGGACTAACATCCACGTCTGTAAGGGTGTCTACAAAAACCCTCAGAGTTTAACTGAGACTCAGAGAAGACTGGGCTAACATCCACGTCTGTAAGGGTGTCTACAAAAACCTTCAGAGTTTAACTGAGACTCAGAGAAGACTGGACTAACATCCACGTCTGTAAGGATGGCAACAAATATTAAAAAAGCATTTAAAGATATAAAATCATTCAGTTTGAAATCCTGGGCCTTTAACAGTTATTCATGTTTTACCCTTTTATCGATTTGATAAATCAGTCATAGTCAATATAAATATGTTCCTGGCTACCATTACACCATGAAGCTAAAGGAACACTCAGAGAAAAGGTTATTAAAAGTATAGGTCAGAGGATGAGACAAAAACATTTCCAAGACACCATCCCCACTGTGGAGCACAGTGGTGGCAGCATCATGCTGTGGGGATGCTTCTCAGCAGCATCGTGCTGTGGGGATGCTTCTCAGCAGCATCGTGCTGTGGGGATGCTTCTCAGCAGCATCGTGCTGTGGGGATGCTTCTCAGCAGCATCGTGCTGTGGGGATGCTTCTCAGCAGCATCGTGCTGTGGGGATGCTTCTCAGCAGCATCATGCTGTGGGGATGCTTCTCATCAGCTGGCTGGGAGATTCATTTTCCAGTCAGACACAGAAATGGTTTAAAGACAACTAAGGGAATGTTCTGGAGTGGCCGAGTCGAAGCCCAGTCCTCAGTCCAGTAGAGCCGTGGTTCCCAGCAGCTCTGTATTTTTTGTCACTCTTCATCATTTTGTGTAATTTGCACTCATTTTCACCTCTTTTACCAGTTTTGCCACATTCTAACCAGTTTTCATGGCTTTTCCAACCATTTTTCCCAGTTGTAATCCGTTTCTGACTCTTTCTAATCTAGTGTCGCCACATTTTCTGCCAATTTCTTCTTTTATTCCATTTTTTCAGATTTAAACTCCGTACATTACTTTTTTTTGCCCATTTTACCACTTCTAACTAAATCTTGCTTCTCTCTGCCTATTGTTTCTTCTATTAACCCCTTATACCACATTTACACCCATTAATCCCACATTTCACTACTTTTTACACACATTTTGTCAGTTTTACCAGTTTCTGCCTATTTTTCTGCCACAGTTTACCCGTCTTTACCAGTTTACATTTGTTGCTGCTTTTATTCCCATTTTCCCACTCTTTCCACCCATTAATGCACTTTTAAATAGTTTTTTACACAGTTTTTTCCAACTTCACCCTCTTTTCTGCCAGCTCGGGTACTTTAAGCCAATACTGCCCCGGTTAAAACCCTGTTGATGTGATTTTTCCTTTTAAATCCCATTTTACCACCTTTTCTGCCAGTTTTGCCATTTTCTGATTGAGTGAGTGATGCAGACACAACATTACTTGCAAAAACATGCAACAATACTGCTGTCAAACAATACAGACAGAGGAAACAAGACAAGACAATTTGGCATTTTTAACCCATTTCAGCCATTTTTAAACTGATATTAGTTCTGCAGAAATGTTTTTGCATCCATTCCCTGACTTAAACTTCCAATCACTGTTTCTCTGAGTGGCTTGGAGTGTTCCTTAGTCTTCATGGTGTAATGGTAGCCAGGGACATATCTTCACGTATTTTTATTTTTTTTTCATTGATGTTACTTTGTAGAAATCTGTTTTCACTTTGACATTAGGGAGTTATTTTTTGTAAATTTTTTCACCTATAAATCTGAATTCTCCTGGCCATGGTAGATTTATAAAGTAATAAAACTGGTGAATATTTTCAGAGACCCTGTACGTTCTGTAAGTCCAGGTCCAGGTCTCGGCCTGCTGTAAACTTCTGCGGTTCTTTAATCTTTCTAAAGTTGACAGAAGTTTCAAACACTCTTTCATTTCTCTGGGTTGATTCTCTTTAATAGAAAGTTTCTCTAAATGAAGTCGAGGCTATTAGCAGAGTTGGACTCGGCTGCATATTTCTGGTTTTAATTCCTTCATTGTCAAACTCAGGTGTAGTTTAAACTCCTCTAACATGCGGGCCTTTTTCAAAGAGCCTAATTAAACTAATTATCCGAGCAGGGCTGAGAGATAGGCAGAGTGATTCCAGTCCTCGGCCCTCTGATAGGCTATTATCTAACCCCTCTTTCTCTCAGCGGGAGAATTAATTGAAAATAGTGCGTACGCTGCACTGGGCACATATTTTGGCCCACTAATCTCTGGCCTTTGTAAGAGCAGGAGATAAAGCTAACCTCTTCTCCCTTCATACAGGTTCACGTTAATTAAATCTCCTTTTAATTGAGCTTCATTCAAACCTGCATGAGCTCCTCCAGCCTGAGAGTCTGAGCTAATAGAGGGATTGGAGAGGAGAAGTGAAGTGTCAGCGAATATTCGGGTGGCGAGGGCAAAATTAATTATTTCAGCTTGATAAAGCTTTTCATCTCCCTGACTCCTTCAGAGAAAAAG
This sequence comes from Cheilinus undulatus, assembly GCF_018320785.1. NCBI lineage: Eukaryota > Metazoa > Chordata > Actinopteri > Labriformes > Labridae > Cheilinus > Cheilinus undulatus. Next base: position 27,001,116 of record NC_054888.1, on the reverse strand, counting down.
CCAATTAATGATGTCAAACACGCTCTGCCTCTCAGGGACGGCCTCCGCTCTGATGAGTGTGTTTACGGCGCTAGGCTGAGAGCGCCGCCGCCGTGGCCGGGGCCGGCGCCGGCGCGGGACGGTCCTCTCTCATCAGGGCTCACCTGTCAGACCCCCGCCTCGTTATCCTCACACGGGCCGGGCTGTCAGGGCCGGCTCTGAATGATGGGTCAGAGAGAGAGGAGGTAGGTCGACACAGACCGCCGTGTGGCTCAGACCACGCTCGACCAATCAGGGCGCAGATACACGACCCGCAGAAAGACTAGGAGATTCTCTCACAGCAGAAGGTCAGAGGTCAAGGTCTCACAGCTTCAGCTCCTATGTTAGTAGGATTCTGATCATTCCTGCAGACAGACCTCCTCAACCCAGAACCTGGTCTACCTTAAGACCTGAAACCGCTGCCAGGGGTGTAAGCTTCAAAAAGGGTCCTGGTGCAGGGTCTCATGGCTCAGGTGTGGGATCTAGACTACCGGGTTTTTATCTTCTTGGTAATGATGTGAGTTTCCTGTGGTCCACATGGACTCAGACAGTCCTGTAGTCCAGCATAGATTCAGACAGACCTGCGGACCCTGATCTCGATGGTCTGTGGTCCTGGTTCTCAATGGTCTGTGGTCCTGGTTCTCGATGGTCTGTGGTCCTGGTTCTTGATGGTCTGTGGTCCTGGTTCTTGATGGTCTGTGGTCCTGGTTCTCGATGGTCTGTGGTCCTGGTTCTCGACGGTCTGTGGTCCTGGTTCTCGATGGTCTGTGTTCCTAGTTCTCGATGGTCTGTGGTCCTGGTTCTCGATGGTCTGTGGTCCTGGTTCTCGATTGTCTGTGGTCCTGGTTCTCGATTGTCTGTGGTCCTGGTTCTCGACGGTCTGTGGTCCTGGTTCTCGATGGTCTGTGGTCCTGGTTCTCGATTGTCTGTGGTCCTGGTTCTCGACGGTCTGTGGTCCTGGTTCTCGATGGTCTGTGGTCCTGGTTCTCGATGGTCTGTGGTCCTGGTTCTCGATGGTCTGTGGTCCTGGTTCTCGATTGTCTGTGGTCCTGGTTCTCGATGGTCTGTGGTCCTGGTTCTCGATGGTCTGTGGTCCTGGTTCTCGACGGTCTGTGGTCCGGGTTCTCGACGGTCTGTGGTCCTGGTTCTCGACGGTCTGTGGTCCTGGTTCTCGATTGTCTGTGGTCCTGGTTCTCGATGGTCTGTGGTCCTGGTTCTCGATTGTCTGTGGTCCTGGTTCTCGATTGTCTGTGGTCCTGGTTCTCGATTGTCTGTGGTCCTGGTTCTCGACGGTCTGTGGTCCTGGTTCTCGACGGTCTGTGGTCCTGGTTCTCGACGGTCTGTGGTCCTGGTTCTCGACGGTCTGTGGTCCTGGTTCTCGACGGTCTGTGGTCCTGGTTCTCGACGGTCTGTGGTCCTGGTTCTCGACGGTCTGTGGTCCTGGTTCTCGACGGTCTGTGGTCCTGGTTCTCGACGGTCTGTGGTCCTGGTTCTCGATGGTCTGTGGTCCTGGACTATGGGGGTGGGTCTGAGTGAGTGCTGTTGGACAGGGTGAGGGTGAAATGTGGACTCTTAATGAGCTGGTCTCTGATAACACCATCCTGATGTCCTCCACTGCTGTGTTTGCTGTCCCGCGTTGGCGTCTAAACATCTACCACACTACCACCCCCTGTTGCTCTCTGGACCCCCCAAACTTAATCCAGTCTGGGATCTGCTGAGGCTCGTCCCATGCAGAGTGATGAGAACCATGTGGGACGGACTGTGTCTGACAGGACGGCCATTATCACCCTCACTCTGCTGCTCCTGCCTCTCTTCCCCAACTGTCAGGAAGAGCGGACTGAGCATGCTCACAGAGTCCATGTCTGAATGAAGTCCTCTACGTTTCCACCAATGAGGAGAGAGATTTACTCATCAGTCAGCCGGAGAGTTTACACGACACTCCTGAGGGCATCAGCCTGTTAGCAGCTGAGATTTACAAAAGAACTGTTTCCTCTTCATAGTTTAGTTATTTGTCAAACTAACATGTATGAATACAACAGTCTGATCTACATGATGATTCCTTTTATATAGAGACAACAGTCTTCATCACCTGACTACCTACATGGCTCTGGGACCACAGCCATCCATGCTGAGAGCCATTACCCACAGATGGAGAAGACTGTGAACAGTGACTCCAAGAGGGCATGAACAACTCATCCAGTAGGACCCAGAAGAACCTAGACCAACATCAAAAGATCCTCAAAGGCAAGGATGGAATGTTTCATACACTTTGATGACATCATCTCTAAAGGCAAGGATGGAATGTTTCATACACTTTGATGACATCATCTCTAAAGGCAAGGATGGAATGTTTCATACACTTTGATGACATCATCTCTAAAGGCAAGGATGGAATGTTTCATACACTTTGATGACTTCATCTCTAAAGGCAAGTATGGAATGTTTCATACACTTTGATGACATCATCTCTAAAGGCAAGGATGGAATGTTTCATACACTTTGATGACATCATCTCTAAAGGCAAGGATGGAATGTTTCATACACTTTGATGACTTCATCTCTAAAGGCAAGTATGGAATGTTTCATACACTTTGATGACATCATCTCTAAAGGCAAGTATGGAATGTTTCATACACTTTGATGACATCATCTCTAAAGGAAAGGATGGAATGTTTCATACACTTTGATGACATCATCTCTAAAGGCAAGGATGGAATGTTTCATACACTTTGATGACATCGCCTCTAAAGGCAAGGATGGAATGTTTCATACACTTTGATGACATCATCTCTAAAGGCAAGTATGGAATGTTTCATACACTTTGATGACATCGTCTCTAAAGGCAAGGATGGAATGTTTCATACACTTTGATGACATCGTCTCTAAAGGCAAGGATGGAATGTTTTATACACTTTGATGACATCGTCTCTAAAGGCAAGGATGGAATGTTTCATAAACTTTGATGACATCGTCTCTAAAGGCAAGGATGGAATGTTTCATACAATTTGATGACATCGTCTCTCAAGGCAAGGATGGAACGTTTTATACACTTTGATGACATCGTCTCTAAAGGCAAGGATGGAATGTTTCATACACTTTGATGACATCGTCTCTCAAGGCAAGGATGGAATGTTTCATAAACTTTGATGACATCATCTCTAAAGGCAAGGATGGAACGTTTCATACACTTTGATGACATCATCTCTAAAGGCAAGGATGGAATGTTTCATACAATTTGATGACATCATCTCTAAAGGCAAGGATGGAATGTTTCATACACTTTGATGACATCATCTCTAAAGGCAAGGATGGAATGTTTCATACACTTTGATGACATCATCTCTAAAGGCAAGGATGGAATGTTTCATACACTTTGATGACATCATCTCTAAAGGCAAGGATGGAATGTTTCATACACTTTGATGACATCATCTCTAAAGGCAAGGATGGAATGTTTCATACACTTTGATGACATCATCTCTAAAGGCAAGGATGGAATGTTTCATACAATTTGATGACATCATCTCTCAAGGCAAGGATGGAAAGTTTCATACACTTTGATGACATCATCTCTCAAAGGCAAGGATGGAATGTTTCATACACTTTGATGACATCATCTCTAAAGGCAAAGAAGTCATGTTTAATTAACTTTGATGACATCATCTCCAAAGGCAAGGATGGAATGTTTCATACAATTTGATGACATCGTCTCTCAAGGCAAGGATGGAATGTTTCATACACTTTGATGACATCATCTCTAAAGGCAAGGATGGAATGTTTCATACACTTTGATGACATCATCTCTAAAGGCAAGGATGGAATGTTTCATACAATTTGATGACATCGTCTCTCAAGGCAAGGATGGAATGTTTCATACACTTTGATGACATCATCTCTAAAGGCAAGGATGGAATGTTTCATACACTTTGATGACATCGTCTCTCAAGGCAAGGATGGAATGTTTTATACACTTTGATGACATCATCTCTAAAGGCAAGGATGGAACGTTTCATACACTTTGATGACATCATCTCTAAAGGCAAGGATGGAATGTTTCATACAATTTGATGACATCATCTCTAAAGGCAAGGATGGAATGTTTCATACACTTTGATGACATCATCTCTAAAGGCAAGGATGGAATGTTTCATACACTTTGATGACATCATCTCTCAAGGCAAGGATGGAATGTTTCATACACTTTGATGACATCATCTCTAAAGGCAAGGATGGAATGTTTCATACACTTTAATGACATCATCTCTAAAGGCAAGGATGGAACGTTTCATACACTTTGATGACATCATCTCTAAAGGCAAGGATGGAATGTTTCATACAATTTGATGACATCGTCTCTAAAGGCAAGGATGGAACGTTTTATACACTTTGATGACATCGTCTCTCAAGGCAAGGATGGAATGTTTCATACACTTTGATGACATCATCTCTAAAGGCAAGGATGGAACGTTTCATAAACTTTGATGACATCATCTCTAAAGGCAAGGATGGAATGTTTCATACAATTTGATGACATCGTCTCTCAAGGCAAGGATGGAATGTTTCATACACTTTGATGACATCATCTCTAAAGGCAAGGATGGAATGTTTCATACACTTTGATGACATCATCTCTAAAGGCAAGGATGGAACGTTTCATACACTTTGATGACATCGTCTCTAAAGGCAAGGATGGAATGTTTCATACAATTTGATGACATCGTCTCTAAAGGCAAGGATGGAATGTTTTATACACTTTGATGACATCGTCTCTAAAGGCAAGGATGGAATGTTTCATACAATTTGATGACATCGTCTCTAAAGGCAAGGATGGAATGCTTTGAGAGCTTTGACGACAGGATCAACTGCAGAGTTTGGAATGCTGATGAAGCTGGGGATGTTGGGCCTTCTCCCTCCATGTTTTCCAGAGTTGGCCACCTTTAGAAGAGTTGGTGTCACTGCTGAGGTTCCCTGGAGGTCCACCATCATCTTTAAAGGTTCTAGGTTCTGCTGAATACTGCAGTGTCTGTTTTCTAGCTCTACATCCACTTCTGAAAGAGAACTGTTGTATCTGAGCGTGTATGTAGATAAATACAGACAGATCTACAACTATACGCTCATAAACCAGTGAAAACCAGCTTTCATTAGGATGACTTTATCCTCTATAACTCTGACCAGGACTCCTAAATACAGTCATATGAGAGTTTTCTCTAATGGAGAGTGAAAGCTGATTGTTTATTCTCACTGAAGAGCTCATCCTGCCAGATAAATCTCACTGACCAGCTCTGGCTGCATTCCTCTTTTATTTCTTATTGTGTCTCTTCCGTCTGGTTTCCATTGAGCGTCTCGGTCATGACGGAGGAATTCCTCAGATTGTCAGTGTGGAGAGTGACAGAGCAGCACAATAGCTCTGGATTAATATTCATTAAATGTTTCTGCTCTTTAATTTGAGCAGCTGGTGTTTGTCATTTCAGCGCTAAAGCAGAGGCGTTTTAGGACATGTGGTTCCAGATCCTTCTGTCAGCTCTGAACGTTTTAATGTTTTCATTAGAGCCTCAGAAGAAACGAAGATTTAAGATGGCGGCTGCAGCGTCGACTTTATTCACTTCTCTCTCAGTTCTCCTCTCTGCTGCTGACCAAACATCGCCGTTTCAGACTGATATCTACGCTGTAGCATACGCCACAGGTTCACCCGGACGTCCCGGCTCTGAAGGTCTCTGTCCGAGGCCGTCTGTCCTATGAAGGACAGATTCAGACTCTACCGTCAGGAGGCTGTTGTTCTCCGTTGTATCCTCGTTTGAACCTTAGAGTCGTCTGTGGTTTCAGATCCACAGTTGTTTTTCAGACTGAAGCTACACCCAGAAGCTTGAGGGAGGCCGTGTTATCATCCAAACATCATTCAGCAGCAATCTGAGGAAACCTTGAACAGATTCATGACCAGAGTGAAGGACTCAAGGTAGATTCTACAGTCTGTCCTCTGGCTGTGAGAGGATCTGACCTGGACAGGTCTGACCTGAAACCCCTCATATTAAACATTTATGCAGGTCTGACACCCAGCTGGGTCTCCATCATCAGGTCCTCCCAGTAGACAGAGGGAAGGAGGGGTCCCGGGACGGGACGGGATGGGTGGAAGCAGGAGGAGGAGGGGGTGGTGTGGGGATTTGGTGGCAGTCTAAACCTCAGTAGTGTCACAACTGCCAATTTGTGGTGTGTTTGAGATGTTGACATCTGCATTCTTTCACGTTCACTGCGAGTGTGTGAGTGAGAGCAGCTTTATTTATCTCCACGCTGCTGCGGTCAGAGGAGCGCTCCACGCTGGAGAGGAAATATGAGCGAGAACAGACCAGGACTCTGTTTCAGAGAGTCTGCTGAATCACTGCAGAGACCTGAGGACTGAGGACGGTCTACAGACGGTCCCTGGTGGACTCTAGAAACCTCTGAACACAGAGAAAGGACTGTAGGACTGATAGAAGCATGGAGGACATTTAGCTGCCTGTGACTAGAGGGAGGAGCCCAATACTGAAGGGAATTATGGGAGAATAGATAGAAATAATCGTGATGTTAGCCCCCAATAACTGGAAAATAAATCTCTGATACCTTTACAAGCCCTCCAGGGCCGGCTGCTGAGAAGCATCCCCACAGCACCATGCTGGTGAGAAGCATCCCCACAGCACCATGCTGGTGAGAAGCATCCCCACAACATGATGCTGCTGAGAAGCATCCCCACAGCATGATGCTGCTGAGAAGCATCCCCACAGCATGATGCTGCTGAGAAGTATCATCTGTGGGGACTGAGGGACTCTGTGGGGTCCCAGAGAGTAGTCTGGGTGTCCTCAGTGTCTCAGCCAATCAAACGAGACTTGACCCCAGCTTGTCTGCCTGAATGGCAGATCCACTAACCACAGAAGCATCCTGCCATCTCTCCACTGTTCCTCTAACCCTCAGCAGTGATTACAGACCGCTGCAGCTGATGTCCCAGAGGAAGTACATGCACATCTTCACACCACAGCTGGATCTCAGACCAGGTTTAGGAGCACACATGTTGCCTTTGACTATTCCTATGTCTGTCAGTCATCCCTGGGTCGGCCCCTCTCTGTCTCCGCAGAGTTAGAGAGTGATCAGGAGGAGCTGATGATCAGGTCCAGGTCTGGTCCTGTGTTCAGTCTCATGCGTTTAGCTGTGTCAGCTCATAGAACTGTGATGTCTTCTGGAGCTTTCTGTTCACTCTAACAGAATCACACACAGAGACATGAGTGCATGGAGATATAAAGAGATGCACGCTCAACCACCCACATCATTCCAGGCTCTTCAAATGAGAGGGACAGTAGAGATCCACAGGCCACAGGCCACCCACTTCTGCAAATACATCTCTGCAGAGCACCCTGCTGACTGTCTGGATCTGAGACCAGGGAGAGTCTCTGCTCAGATCTGAGACCAGGGAGAGTCTCTGCCTGTGGGTGTGCATGCTGCTTTGTCTACATTCAGATGAAATGCAGGGTTATTTCTGCACGGAGCATCATAGATACGGATCAGACTGGGACAGAACAGCCTAACAATCACTGCTGGGTATTTACCTAAATTTACCTCTAGTTAGAGGTCAGAGGTCAGTGGATCCAGACCTTTTCTCTTTAGACCACTGACTCTTTCCTTCGTCCTCCTCCATCAATAAAGGCATGAAAAGCCAAAAAATGAATCTTAAAATCTCTATGGGGCCTAAAAAGTCACTAATGTATAAGAAAAAACAGATTTTTTATTTAAAAGTCATAAATGTATACGTGAGAAAAAAGAAGATTAAAGATTTGAGATAATGAAGTCTAAAAGTCTAAACTCCAACCCCTGTAATCAGGTTTTGATCATCCAGAGTTTAAATCTGTGGTTTTATAAGCTTAAATGTTTTAACTTGCTGGTATTTATTTGTAATCTTGCCTGATGTCTGCTGTAGCAGCGTCACGGATGTGAGCAGACATTAGTGACTCTCAGAAGGACGGCCTGTTCTCCAGACTCCAGTCCCATTAGGGCGACATCGTAGCTGCCATGTCCAATCACGGTGTCACTCAGAGTCTGAAGGCGGGTCAAAGAGGGACAGGATGTACTCTTTGGTTTGACTGACAGCTTACAAGCTCCTATTAGCTCCTCTGTCACTCAGCCTGCTGCTGTTTTCCCTCCTCTGGCTGTATTTTGTTGTCACTCTGTCCTTCTGCTGCTAAATTGTCCTTAAAAATATCAGCGAGCTTTTTTATTCACGCCTCTGTGATGGCGACTAGAAGCGGATTTGTGTGCCTCTTTGATTGGCTGAAAGGGAAACAGATGTTAAATCCTCTCTGAATGGTTTCCTTGAGGATGTAATGAGATGCTGAGGGTGCAGCTAATCTCTTTTCTTCTGCTGTTTAACCAGGACCATGAATATCTGCCGGCTAAAAGGCTTTTCCCTCTGCCCTGGAAGCAATCTGTTCACTTCAAAGGTTAAAGGGGAAGAAAGGGAGGCTTCAGTGCTCCTCCTCCTCCTCCGTCCTTCTCTCTGCATTTATTAAAGTCTTCTCCTGCCATCCTGGCGCTTTGTCATGAATTCACCTCAAGAATGAGGGAGATATCGTCGACTATTGTCCCAACCCAAACCAGAGTCCTGGTGCCACACCCTGGGAATCCCAGTGAAGATCCCAGTAAAGGCTGAGTGGCTTCACTGGTGCAGGAGTGGGAGGGAATCTCTTTAACATGAAGGCAGAGCAGTAGATCAGAAAGGCAGAGCTGGGACAAAAAAGGGCTAATCCGTGAAATGTGTCCGGGTCAAGGGTCGGCTTCCAGCCAGCCATGTGCGTATACGCTGGTGCGAGCAGAGAATAGTCTGAGGAGGAAATGAGAGGAGCGTTAAGGGGCTGTTTATCCTCTTTAAACTCACTTCACTGCCAGCACAGTGGGGAGTCCTGGAGGGGGGGGGGGGTCGCCCTCTGTCTGGTACCCAAACACTCCATGCATATGCTAATCACTGTGGTTCAATCCAGACCGCTCGCTCTGCAGCCAAACGTCCAGAAAAGGTCCTCTTTAAATCTTTACAATCACAAACATGTTTCTGAAAAAACACAATAAGACGTCTGAATCATGTCACAGAAATATTTAGTTTAAGGGTGGAGCTACAGCAGTTATTATCTAGTTTAAGGGTGGAGCTACAGCAGATAAATATTTAGATTAAGGGCGGAGCTACAGCAGATAAGTATTTAGTTTAAGGGCGGAGCTACAGCAGATAAATATTTAGTTTAAGGGCGGAGCTACAGCAGATAAATATTTAGATTAAGGGCGGAGCTACAGCAGATAAATATTTAGTTTAAGGGCGGAGCTACAGCAGATAAATATTTAGTTTAAGGGCGGAGCTACAGCAGATAAATATTTAGTTTAAGGGCGGAGCTACAGCAGATAAATATTTAGTTTAAGGGTGGAGCTACAGCAGATAAATATTTAGTTTAAGGGCAGAGCTACAGCAGATAAATATTTAGTTTAAGGGCGGAGCTACAGCAGATAAATATTTAGTTTAAGGGTGGAGCTACAGCAGATAAATATTTAGTTTAAGGGCGGAGCTACAGCAGATAAATATTTAGTTTAAGGGCGGAGCTACAGCAGATAAATATTTAGTTTAAGGGTGGAGCTACAGCAGATAAATATTTAGTTTAAGGGCGGAGCTACAGCAGATAAATATTTAGTTTAAGGGTGGAGCTACAGCAGATAAATATTTAGTTTAAGGGCGGAGCTACAGCAGATAAATATTAGTGTAGGGGCGGAGCTACAGCAGGTAATATAAGTGTAGGGGCGGAGCTACAACAGATTAATAATTAGTTTAAGGGTGGAGCTACAGCAGATAAATATTAACTTTAAGGGCGGAGCTACAGCAGATAAGTATTTAGTTCAAGGGCGTAGCTACAGCAGATAAATATTTAGTTTAAGGGTGGAGCTACAGCAGATAAATATTTAGTTTAAGGGTGGAGCTACAGCAGATAAATATTTAGTTTAAGGGCGGAGCTACAGCAGATAAATATTAGTGTAGGGGCGGAGCTACAGCAGGTAAATATTTAGTTTAAGGGCGGAGCTACAGCAGATAAATATTTAGATTAAGGGCGGAGCTACAGCAGATAAATATTTAGTTTAAGGGCGGAGCTACAGCAGATAAATATTTAGTTTAAGGGCGGAGCTACAGCGGATAAATATTTAGTTTAAGGGCGGAGCTACAGCAGATAAATATTTAGTTTAAGGGCTCTACATCAGATAAATATTTAGTTTAAGGGCGGAGCTACAGCAGATAAATATTTAGTTTAAGGGCGGAGCTACAGCAGATAAATATTTAGTTTAAGGGCGGAGCTACAGCAGATAAATATTTAGTTTAAGGGCGGAGCTACAGCAGATAAATATTTAGTTTAAGGGCGGAGCTACAGCGAATAAATATTTAGTTTAAGGGCGGAGCTACAGCAGATAAATATTTAGTTTAAGGGCGGAGCTACAGCAGGTAAATATTTAGTTTAAGGGTGGAGCTACAGCAGGTAAATATTTAGTTTAAGGGCGGAGCTACAGCAGATAAATATTTAGTTTAAGGGTGGAGCTACAGCAGATAAATATTTAGTTTAAGGGCGGAGCTACAGCAGATAAATATTTAGTTTAAGGGCGGAGCTACAGCAGATAAATATTTAGTTTAAGGGCGGAGCTACAGCAGATAAATATTTAGTTTAAGGGCGGAGCTACAGCAGATAAATATTTAGTTTAAGGGCGGAGCTACAGCAGATAAATATTTAGTTTAAGGGTGGAGCTACAGCAGGTAATATTAGTGTAGGGGCGGAGCTACAACAGATTAATAATTAGTTTAAGGGCGGAGCTACAGCAGATAAATATTTAGTTTAAGGGCGGAGCTACAGCAGGTAAATATTTAGTTTAAGGGCGGAGCTACAGCAGATAAATATTTAGTTTAAGGGCGGAGCTACAGCAGATAAATATTAGTTTAGGGGCGGAGCTAAAGCAGAGAAATATTAGTTTAGGGGCGGAGCTACAGCAGATAAATATTAGTTAAGGGGCAGGGTTAGACAGCTGAGGACTTTATGAACAGTGTTTTTCTTTGTGTCAGGCCAACAGAGACCAAACGTTCCAGTCCACCTTGTCTGAGTGTCCGCCGGCCTCTGCAGGTGTATCAGGGTTAAATGAGTAGGAAAGGTCAAGGGTCAAATGTCAAGGGTTTAGGGGCTGTAAATGCTCCCTCTGGGCCTGCCACCTGTCAGACAAGTGGGAGGTAGGAGAAGCTGTCAGGCTGCATGTGTGAGTGAGAGAGAAAGGAGGTCTACAGCAGACCATGTCCAATCAGGGTCTGGGACTAGACCCTACTGCTGCACCTGTAGGCAGAGATCAGTTTACAAACACCAGCTCCAAAAAAGCTGGGGCGCTTCTGTTTTTATGGAAGGGACTCTAACCAGGTGGGTTATGGAGACTAGAAGGACTCTAACCAGGCGGGTTATGGAGACTAGAAGGACTCTAACCAGGTGGGTTATGGAGACTAGAAGGACTCTAACCAGGCGGGTTATGGAGACTAGAAGGACTCTAACCAGGTGGGTTATGGAGACTAGAAGGACTCTAACCAGGTGGGTTATGGAGACTAGAAGGACTCTAACCAGGCGGGTTATGGAGACTAGAAGGACTCTAACCAGGTGGGTTATGGAGACTAGAGGGACTTTAACCAGGGGGGTTATGGGAACTAGAAGGACTCTAACCAGGCGGGTTATGGGAACTAGAAGGACTCTAACCAGGCGGGTTATGGGAACTAGAAGGACTCTAACCAGGTGGGTTATGGAGACTAGAGGGACTTTAACCAGGCGGGTTATGGGAACTAGAAGGACTCTAACCAGGCGGGTTATGGGAACTAGAAGGACTCTAACCAGGCGGGTTATGGGAACTAGAAGGACTCTAATCAGGTGGATTTTGTCTGTGTGAGTGAGTCCAGGGCTTTAGGCAGATGTGACTAGAGAAAACAGCTGTTTGACATTTTCAGACCTAAATGCTCCTCTTATTAAACCCATCTTCTTTCCATCCCAGCCTCTCCCTCAGACATCTTTCCAGAGTTTGTTCAGACAAAATTAGACTCGACAAGACATGAAATTGTTGTTTTGTCTGGGGGCTGGGTCGTGTCGGCCAACTATGCGGTCCCGCTCTCGTTCCTGTGACAGTAAAGCTGCGAGCTACGCTACAGTCTGTTTTCTCACTGCTTCCGTTTGCCGCTTTGTGGATTTGTTTACTGAGGAAGGACGGGGACTTTCTCAGCGTCCAATATCCAGAAGGAGCTGGAATAAGAGCCTCATGGTTCAGCCAAGTCTGCTGCTCCGACATGCAAAAGCTGGACTGGATGTGAGAGGAGAGGGTCTGGATCTCCTCTGATGAATATAATAAAATAAAAATGATAAAACAAATAAAATTAAAAACAATAGAAATAAAAAATGACAATAAAACAAAATAAAATTGATAAAAAATAAAAATTAAACAAAAATAATACAAAATAATATGAATAAACATGATAAAAAAAAATGAACAAATAAATCTGACAATAAAACAAAAATAAAACTGATAAAAATAAAATAAAACAAAGACAATAAAATAAATATCAATAAACATGATAAAAATAAAATAATAGAAATAAAAATGACAATAAAAACAAAAATAAAACTGATAAAAATAAAATAAAACAAAGATAATAAAATTAATATGAATAAAAATGATAAAATAAAATAATACAAATAAAAATGACAATAAAAGCAAAAATAAAACTGATAAAAATGAAAATTAAACAAAAATAATAAAAATAATATGAATAAAGATGTTAAAAATAAAATAAAAATCCTATCCACTTTATTTATATAGCACATTTTATAAAACATTACGTTTACCAAATTGCCGCACAATGACTAAAACCAGAAAAAACACTGAACCACAGTGAAAATAAAAACATCATAAATAAATAAAAACTTCACAGGAACTATAAACATTTTAAAAATCACGCACAGTAAGGAAATAAAAAGAGATAAAAGCAAGTAAAGGAAAAAATCAAAGACACACAGGAGATCACACAACTCATGCTGAGTCAAAAGCCGAGGAATAAAAATTAAAATCAAAATTAATAATGAAAATAAAAAATAGAAATTAAAATGTAAATAAAAGGAAAATAAAAATCAAAAGTAGTAACAATGAAAATAATTACAAAATAGTAATAACAATAATAATGTGATAATTTAGTCTTGGAGCACTGTTAGGCTTTAAAAACAACAGCACAGTTGCATCATGGGAAAGAGAATCCATGTATATGTATATATATATATTTGTTGTTAAAGCCAGAAGAAGATCCAGATATCATCACCTCCGTCTGATGCTCAGAGCATTAGTCATTTTAGTCTTTAAATATTTGTCACAGGGCCTTCAAGGTCTTGTAAGTACAGACCCGGTTCCAGAAAAGCTGGGACGCTGTGTAAAATGTAATATGACTGTCAAATCTTATATTTTATACACAACAGAACATCAACAACATATCGACACTGAGACATTTATCCATTTTATGAAAATATTAGCTCATTTTGAATTTAATGGCAGCAACACATCTCAAAAAAGTTGGGACGGGGTCACAGAAGGCTGAAATGTAAAAACTGAGTCTAAAAATGTGGAACAATTTCTGGAAACGTTTCAAATGTTCCTGCCTTCCACCAATGACAGTTAAAGCTGGATCATGAAAAAGAAGCCATATGTGAACAGGATCCAGAAACACCGTGGTCCGTCTTCTCTGGACCAAAGCTCATTTAACATGGACTGAGGAAACATGGGAAACTGTTCTGTGGTCAGAGGAAACATGGAAAACTGTTCTGTGGTCAGAGGAAACATGGAAAACTGTTCTGTGGTCAGAGGAAACATGGAAAACTGTTCTGTGGTCAGATGAAAGCACAGACGCCGTGTCCTGTGGACTAAAGAGGATCTGGAGCATCCAGCTGGTCCTCCTGGCTCAGGTCTAAAGCTGCATCTCTGATGGTCTGGGGTTGCATTAGTGCCTATGGCGTGGGCAGCTCTAACATCTGGAGAGGAACTATCAATGCCACCCAGCCTTTTTGGAGCTATAAATGGAGGTTTTGTGTTGTTCATCTGCATGTAAATGTGTTGGCAGAGGCCTCTGTGTTCAGTCATAAATGCCTCAGCCTTGTAGAACAATGTGAGTGGTAATTAAAGAGCCGGTGGAATGGCAGGAAACACCTCTCTACACATCAGCGTTTGGAATAATGCCATTCTCCCCTGCATGTGCGCTTCCACACTAAGTGGGATAATAATGCAGTGACCCCAGGAGGCAGAGTGATTAAATTATAATCAGTTTGGATTAATTAATCTATAATATTTATTCCTATTATGGCGAGGGGAGAGGAGGCACAGAGCTGAGAAAAGGTTATGTGTGCATGCTCCTCCGTCTTTGTCTCCATGAAAAGCGATGCTCGGGGGCGGGAGAGGCGACAAGGCCCCCTTGACAATGCAGGCAGAAGGTTATTGCTGATATCAAACACTCTGCATGCAATTATCTGTCACAACAAATAATTAAGAGGGCTGATAATGAGGAAATTAACATTTCCATTGTGGAGATGCTTTATTGTCTGCTTGGGTCACTGCAGAGGAGGCTTGGAGAGCGAATGAATAAATTATCTCTGCTGCGTGTGTGTGTGTGTGTGTGTGTGTGCGTGTCTCTATGGAGAATGATAAGCAGGAGAGAGAGAGAGAGGCGGTGTGTGTGCAGGCATTTATGGAGAGAGCACACTAAACATGTACAAATCACATGTTTGGGTTATTTATAGTGTCTGACTCATTCTAATACAGTTTCATCCAACATGCATGAGAGCATTTTTAAACCTCAGCTCACATTAGAGGAGCTGATAGAAATGAGCCTTAATGTGCCTGATCCTATGTGAACATATGCAGGGTTAGACCAGGCCTTCATGTCTTTAGATGGAGCTGTGGACAGAGCTGTAGATCTGAGAGAGGAGGGGGAGGAGCCACAGGAGCATGGAGTCAGGTTTTAAATGAGGATTTTATTATTTAAGGTAAAAGGCCATCAACCCCAAAACCTGACACCTGGTTGTTCCATCCTTGGCAGCAACACCTGTCAGGGTGTTGCTGCCTTGCTCCTCACTAGCTCCACCCACTTTTCCGTAAGTTGCCAACTCTGGCCTACTGTTTGGAAAAAAGGAGGGAACGGTCCCAACAACCCCAACTTCACAAACATTCCATCCTTGCCATTGAAGATGATATTATAAAATTTTGAAACATTCCATCCTTTTCCCTAATAATTAAATTATCACAGCATATGAAACATTCCAATCCTTGCCATAAAAGATGGTATCATCCGATTGAAAAAGATTTCATCCTTGCCTTTAAAGATGGTATCATTCGATTTACAAACATTCCATCCTTGCCTTTAAAGATGGTGTCATCATATTTAAAAACATTCTATCTTTGCCTTTGAAGATGTATTATCAAATTTTGAAACATTCCATCCCTTTCCATAATGATTAAGTTATCACAGCATATAAAACATTCCATCCTTGTCTTTAAAGATGGTACCATCAGATTTACAAACATTCCATCCTTGCCTTTAAAGATGGTACCATCAGATTTACAAACATTCCCTCCTTGCCTTCAAAGATGGTACCATCAGATTTACAAACATTCCATCCTGGCCTTTAAAGATGGTATCATCATATTTTGAAACATTCCATCCTTGCCTTTAAAGATGGTTCCATTATATTATCAAACATTCCATCCTTGCCTTTAAAGATGGTACCATCAGATTTACAAACATTCCATCCTTGCCTTTAAAGATGGTTCCATTATATTAACAAACAAACATTCCATCCTGGCCTTTAAAGATGATATTATCATGTTTACAAACATTCCATCCTTGCCTTCAAAGATGGTATCATCAGATTTACAAACATGCCATTATTGCCTTTAAAGATGGGGTTATAAAATCTTATAAACATTCCTTCCTTGCTTTTAATAGATTAAGAAATAAAAGTGTTTGCAACATTCCATTCTTGCCTCTAAAGATAAAGTCATCAAAGCTTTTCAGACATTACATCCCTACTTTTATTGGTTTCATCATCAAATTTTAGAAACATTCCATTCTTGCCACTAATGAGTAATTCATTAAAGCTTATTAGACATTCCATCCTTGCCAGTAATGATTAGGTCATCAAAGCTCATAGGACATTCCACTGTTGCCTTTAAATACAGTTCTATCTAATCTTATGAACATTCCATCCTTTCCTTCCATCCTGCAGGTATTTAGATGTGGTTCTGGGTTCTTCTGGGACGTCCTGGATGAGTCGTCCATGTTGTCTTAGAGTCATGTTGGTAGGCCGGCCACTCCTGGGAGGGTTCACCACTGTTCTTAGTTTTCCACATTTGTGGGTAATGGCTCTCAGAGAAACGTCTATAACCCTTTCAGACTGATAGAGGTCAGGGACTTTTCCAGTAGGACCAGGTAAACTGACACTAGTCCTGACTCAGGCCGTCTTTGGTATGAACCTTCAGAGGGGTCCAGTTTGTTTTTGGAGGAGCATCTCTGAAACGATCCAGACCCCCAGGATGAACTTAGACTGTTGGATGTTTTTAATGTTTTATTCTGGAGCAGATAAACCTGGTCCTGGTTGTCCTGCAGGGCTGAAGCGTCCTGGCTGGAATGAAAGAGAGATCCATGGATGAGCTGCAATAGTAAGGGGGGGGGGGGGGGCATGTTGGGGGTCCCTGGGTGGAATCAGTGTTTTCACAGGAACTTGACCCTCAGACATACACAAACACCCCCTGAAGGCCCCTGGTTGCCATGTGTTGTGACTGACACGTCTCTGTGTGCAGCCATCTTTAGGTGCCCTCTGTCTGTGTGGATTGGTGGGGGGTGAGGGGGTGAGGGGGTGAGGGGGTGAGGGGGGGGTTGTGTTCCTGCATGTGTGACGGAATATTTCCTGGCTTTTGAACTGGCCCTGATTGACACAAACGGTTTGTGGACAGCCCCCCTACCAGTCATAATGGTTGTGTTGGCATGACAGCTCCGGCTCTGCCCCCCTCCCTCCCCCTCCTCCCCCCTCCCTCCCCCCTGCAGCTCATACTGAGGCTGATTTTAATACCCCGACATGTTTAGGAAGAGCCACTGACACCCTATTGTTCCCCCACAGTGGAGGGCAGACGGAGGGAGCTGGGGTCAGGAGGAGGCATCGGCCGCTCTTCTTTCACCCGCCGGGTCTAGACGGCCGCGCTCCGCCACGGACCGGGCCTGAGAGGAAGAGGAGAGGAGGAAGGAGAGGGGACAGGAGGAAGGATAAAACAAAGGAGTGATGGAGTTGGGTGATCTGACGACGTCTGAGGTGGAGAAGGTCCCGGCCTCCTTTATCTGGCCGATGTCTCAGGGACTAAAAACTCTTTATTATCAGACGCTTTCTTTAGTTTTACAGCTGAACATGAGTTTACATTTCTGACATAACTAGAGCCAAAAGGTCAAAGGTGAACCAGGGGTGGGGTGAGTGATAACAGACAAATAATATAAACCAGGTGAAAATAGCTGAAATGACTCTGTATCATTTGTTTCTATTCTTTTGCTGATTGATTTTATGACATTAGAATGGCTTAAATAGTAAATTCATTCTTTTGTCTTTCTATTTGTTTTAGTTTGTTTATATTTTATTTTATGTGTTAACATATGTTATTTCATATTTTTAATTCTATTTTTATTTTATTTGTTTCTATATTTTTCTATTTTGCATTTTTTTTTAATAAAATTTGAATGGATTATGAAATGTATTTATTCTTTTTATTTCTTTCATTTTTTTCCTATTTTTTAGTGTTCTTTCTGATTTTATATATATTAAATTATTCCATTCTTTTTTTATTTTTTATTTTTTATTTTTTTTGTTATTTCATTTGATGTTATTGTCATGTTTCTCCCAAGAAAAAAAAAGGTAACAAATGTTGCTGATGGAGAAACTAACAGGAAGTGGAGCTGAAATGAAATGTGTCTTTGATTTCTGACAGGAGTTTTATTCTCCCACTAATTTGATCGAAAACAGAGAAACTTAAAGTCTGACCCACAATGAGGACAGTGGGAGAGAGAGAAAAACACCAATAAAACCAATAACACCAATAAAACCAATAAAACCAATAACACCAATAACACCAATAAAACCAATAAAACCAATTAAAACAACAAAACCAATAAAACCAATAAAACCAATAACACCAATTAAAACAACAAAACCAATAAAACCAATAACACCAATTAAAACAACAAAACCAATAACACCAATAACACCAATTAAAACAACAAAACCAATAAAACCAATAACACCAATTAAAACAACAAAACCAATAACACCAATAAAACCAATAACACCAATAACACCAATAAAACAACAAAAAAATAAATAAAAACAATTAAAACAATTAAAACAACAAAACCAATAACACCAATAAAACCAATAAAACCAATAATACCAAAAACAATAAAAAACAATAAAAACAATAAAACCAATAACACCAATAAAACCAATAAAACCAATTATAACAAAAAACCAATAAAACCAATAAAAACGACAAAACCAATAACACCAATAACACCAATAATACCAAAAAACAATAAAAACAATAAAAACAACAAAACCAATAACACAAATAAAACCAATAAAACCAATAATACAAAAAAACCAATAAAACCAGTAAAACCAATAACACCAATAACACCAATAAAACCAATAACACCAATAACACCAATAAAACCAATAACACCAATAAAACCAATAACACCAATTAAAACAACAAAACCAATAAAACCAATAAAACCAATAACACCAATAAAACCAATGAAACCAATAAAACCAATAACACCAATAACACCAATAACACCAATAAAACCAATAAAAACAATAACAACAATTAAAACAACAAAACCAATAAAACCAATAACACCAATAACACCACTTAAAACAACAAAACCAATAAAACCAATAACACCAATTAAAACAACAAAACCAATAAAACCAATAAAACCAATAACACCAATTAAAACAACAAAACCAATAAAACCAATAACACCAATTAAAACAACAAAACCAATAACACCAATAACACCAATTAAAACAACAAAACCAATAAAACCAATAACACCAATTAAAACAACAAAACCAATAACACCAATAAAACCAATAACACCAATAACACCAATAAAACAACAAAAAAATAAATAAAAACAATTAAAACAATTAAAACAACAAAACCAATAACACCAATAAAACCAATAAAACCAATAATACCAAAAACAATAAAAAAACAATAAAAACAATAAAACCAATAACACCAATAAAACCAATTATAACAAAAAACCAATAAAACCAATAAAAACGACAAAACCAATAACACCAATAACACCAATAATACCAAAAAACAATAAAAACAATAAAAACAACAAAACCAATAACACAAATAAAACCAATAAAACCAATAATACAAAAAAACCAATAAAACCAGTAAAACCAATAACACCAATAACACCAATAACACCAATAAAACCAATAACACCAATAACACCAATAACACCAATAAAACCAATAACACCAATTAAAACAACAAAACCAATAAAACCAATAAAACCAATAACACCAATAAAACCAATGAAACCAATAAAACCAATAAAACCAATAACACCAATAACACCAATAACACCAATAAAACCAATAAAAACAATAACACCAATTAAAACAACAAAACCAATAAAACCAATAACACCAATAACACCACTTAAAACAACAAAACCAATAAAACCAATAACACCAATTAAAACAACAAAACCAATAAAACCAATAAAACCAATAACACCAATTAAAACAACAAAACCAATAAAACCAATAAAACCAATAAAACCAATAACACCAATTAAAACAACAAAACCAATAACACCAATAAAACCAATAACACCAATAAAACCAATAAAACAACAAAAAATAAATAAAAACAATTAAAACAATTAAAACAACAAAACCAATAACACCAATAAAACCAATAAAACCAATAATACCAAAAACAATAAAAACAATAAAAACAATAAAACCAATAACACCAATAAAACCAATTATAACAAAAAACCAATAAAACCAATAAAAACAACAAAACCAATAACACCAATAACACCAATAATACCAAAAAACAATAAAAACAATAAAAACAACAAAACCAATAACACAAATAAAACCAATAAAACCAATAATACAAAAAAAAAAACAATAAAAACAATAAATCAATAAAACCAATAAAATAATAGAACCAGTAACACCAGTAACCTGAGAACATCTACTCTCTAATGAAGGGAGAGCAGCAGGTCCAGACATGCAGACCCAGGATTCATACAGACCCCCCAGCCCTCCCCACATCCTTATTTTAGCCCTCTACTAACCAGTCCGGTCCAATAAACCTTTCACCCTGGGACAGTAAATCACCAGACAACTGGTGTGGCGGTCCCGCCACCCACTGAGCCCCCAGCAGGCCCTGAAACCACCACAGCAAATACCAGCAGAGGAAACCTGAGAGGCCCGCCGGCTGTGGTCCCCTTCTTAGAGGAGCGGGGGGATATGGGACAGGAGGGCAGGACGAGTCTGACTGGGACAGGAGGGCAGGCCGAGTCCTAGTGGGACAGGAGGGCAGGCCGGGGCCTAGTGGGACAGGAGGGCAGGAGGAGTCCTACTGGGACAGGAGGGCAGGCCGAGGCCTAGTGGGACAGGAGGGCAGGAGGAGTCCTAGTGGGACAGGAGGGCAGGCTGAGGCCTAGTGGGACAGGAGGGCAGGCCGAGGCCTAGTGGGACAGGAGGGCAGGCCAAAGCCTAGTGGGACAGGAGGGCAGGCCAAAGCCTAGTGGGACAGGAGGGCAGGCCGAGGCCTAGTGGGACAGGAGGGCAGGAGGAGTCCTACTGGGACAGGAGGGCAGGCCGAGGCCTAGTGGGACAGGAGGGCAGGCCGAGGCCTAGTGGGACAGGAGGACAGGCCAAAGCCTAGTGGGACAGGAGGGCAGGCCAAAGCCTAGTGGGACAGGAGGGCAGGCCGAGGCCTAGTGGGACAGGAGGGCAGGAGGAGTCCTACTGGGACAGGAGGGCAGGCCGAGGCCTAGTGGGACAGGAGGGCAAGAGGAGTCCTAGTGGGACAGGAGGGCAGACAGAGTCCTAGTGGGACAGGAGGGCAGGACAAGTTCTAGTGGGACAGGAGGGCAGGACGAGGCCTAGTGGGACAGGGGGACAGACAGAGTCCTAGTGGGACAGGAGGGCAGGCCGAGGCCTAGTGGGACAGGAGGGCAGATCTGGCTGTTGGGCCTCACTCATGTCGACTAGTTTCATCATGATGGGGAACCTGCAGGTTTAACTAGTCCTGGTTCAGGTCTGCATGTTTCAGAGCTGCTAAAGATGACGTCTTTAAGACGTTAACGGGGATAAACTGGAGTTTTCACTCCTCACCCCTGTAGACTGGGCCCCCTCGTATTCAGGATCAGGACCTGATTAGATTAAAGCCCGGCCTTTAAACAGGAAGTAGTTTTGATGACAAATATCAACACAGATTACCCACAATTCCCCAGAAACTGAACTTAAATGTATGTGAACAATTCTTAAACATGTATTTTTTAATTTCCTGTTAAAAAAACAAAGTTCTTCAAAGTTTCCTCAAATCAAACTTTATTATTATTATTATTATTATTATTATTATTGTTTTAATTATGATTGTAATTATAATTATAATTATAATTATTATTATTATTATTATAAAGCCTAAATCTGAATCAATATTTCCCCCAAATTTCAATGTAAATTCTTGAAAAAAACAATCTCAATGCAGACTCCCCAAACATTCACATATTTTCCCAAGATTCCCTGAAAATGACAGAAAATTCCCCCAACATCAAAACAATTTCCATCAAGTTCTAGAAATTTCTAAGGACACCTCGCCTCCTGTTTCCCAATCAAATTTCCAAAGTTAGAAAAAGAGTTTTCCAAAGTTTCCTTGAGAATACCTGAAAATTCAAAGTACCCTCCCGGAAAAAAAAAATCCTGATTTTTCTCACAAATACTCAGAAATCTTACGGCAGAGTACTTCCAGATTTCATCCTAAAATTTCATGGAAAATTCTCCCAATATTTCAGGAGAATTACTGAAACTCTGAAGGACATTCCTGATAATTATCTGAAAATCTACGATCAGAAAGATGGTGTTTTAGGAAATCCTGAATAGGATGTCCTTATATGGGCATGCAGGCTCTGAGGTTAAGGGTACACTATTTTAGTGGGCCCAGAAATTTCACAGTAATACTGATAATGATCTAGAAAATAAGGTGGTAATTAATGGAATTTCTCAGCAACAATAATTGTGTAATTTTATTTTAGAGTGTGACAACTTATTTTATTATTTATTTATGTAATTTCTTTTATTAGTATTTTTTTTAACCTGCTTTCTTATTATTATTGTGTGTGTGTGTTTTTTTATTGTATTTTTTTTAAATTATTTTTTGGATGGGTATATACATTTTTTGTGTTGATTTAATGAAAACATTTGACACTATTTGCTGTTTGACTTTGTGTTTTTTCTATTGAAAACCAATACAAACATTGTTTAAAATAGGGTGGTAATAACCTGTGATCATCTATAAACTACTAAGTAATATTGTGGAAATTCTCTAGTCATTAGATGGTATTTAACTCTAACCCTGAAAATGACCTGAGAAGTTTTTTTAAGAAGGCCAAAATGGAGAAATTACCCAGAAATTATCAAGCAATTTATCTAGATATATATCGTCTTATTTATAAGAAATGACTTGGTGAAATACCACTAAATAACCAGAGCTATGCAACAATATCATTAGAACTACGGGATGATTAATCCATAATTACCAGGTAATTCTCACCTTATTCTGTAGATAATTAGCACACATTCCTCCAGAGTTACAGGGTAATTAGGGCCCACTAAAATAAAGAACGACTGTCCAGGTTCATCAGGTTGAGAGCGCTACAGCTGAGTTCCTGTGTGCATGGCGACAGTCTGTTCGTTTATTATGGCGGAGTAAATCTGGTACAGACAAACCTCTAAAGGTTAGACGCTCTTCCTCACGTGAGCAGACTCAGAGAAACTCTTCCTCCTGACTTTAGTCAGACCTCCGTCCACATCTGAGTGTTTTCTGTTTACCTCTGTCTCGCAGCCTCCCCTCCTCCTTCTGTTGTCCCGCTGTCATGCCTGCTGATGAGCTGACCTTCTTCCTCTGGCTCTCCCCGTTCCACATCCACTGTCCTCTCCGTCTCTCTCTCTGTCCCTGTGTGTCAGCGTGGCCCCTCATTTCCATATGAAAGTGAATACGGGGGCCCGGTTGTCCCCAGAGTGCGCCGACAGACCGTGCGCCGCCCCCATTCAGCTCTCATTTCCTCCCCGACAGCGAGCCCTCCAAATCAATCATGTTTTTTTGCTTTGGCGCCATCCAATACAGTTTGACCTGCACCGACCAATCATCTGGCTTCATCTGGATGCCTTTATGGTTATCACGAATACAGTCAGAGGTAGACCCACCTCGACTCACCTCCTGCTCACCCACACTGCTACCATCTGTCAATAAAGGGACAGCATTTAGAGAAGTGATTCACCTAATTAGCAATCAATTAGCTTGTTACCACCAGCAGTAATTACTTTTTATAGAGCCAGAGAGGAGTGCAGCTGCTGCCTCCAATAAAACCTGGACCCTCCTCCCCAGCCCTCCACACCTAACAAGCCCTGTCTGAGAGAGAGTTATGGGCCACGGGGGGGGGCAGCGTAGGAGAGAGAAAGTGTGTGACCCAGGCGGGGGTCCCAGCACAGCAAACACAGCCCCCCAGGGGCCTCTGTCCTCTCCCTTTGTAACGGGCTTAAATCCTCTTTTAATGAATATAGGGTCAAGCTAAATGGGAAATCCATCACGGCAGTAAAAGCAGGAGAGGAGGATAAAGAGGAAAGTTATGGATCTAATTCTCCTGTTCAGGCTTCAGCAGGATCAGAGTGGAGGGTGGACTCAGAGATCTCTGCAACAGCTGGACGGATGCGCTGCAGATGAGAGTGACGTTCACTAATGCTAGCGCACCGTAGCATCCTCTGCTGTGTTCTTATTCATTTAATGTTAGCATCCGGCTAACAACAACAGGCTAACAATGTGAGGCTAACAACAACAGGCTAACAATGTGAGGCTAACAACATCAGGCTAACAACATCAGGCTAACAATGTCAGGCTAACAACAACAGGCTAACAATGTGAGGCTAACAACAACAGGCTAACAACATCAGGCTAACAACAACAGGCTAACAACTACAGGCTAACAACATCAGGCTAACAACAACAGGCTAACAACATCAGGCTAACAACATCAGGCTAACAACATCAGGCTAACAATGTCAGGCTAACAACAACAGGCTAACAATGTGAGGCTAACAACAACAGGCTAACAACATCAGGCTAACAACAACAGGCTAACAACTACAGGCTAACAACATCAGGCTAACAACAACAGGCTAACAACATCAGGCTAACAACATCAGGCTAACAACAACAGGCTAACAACTACAGGCTAACAATGTCAGGCTAACAACAACAGGCTAACAACGTCAGGCTAACAACAACAGGCTAACAACTACAGGCTAAAGATGTCAGGCTAACAACTACAGGCTAACAATGTCAGGCTAACAACAACAGGCTAACAACGTCAGGCTAACAACATCAGGCTAACAACGTCAGGCTAACAACAACAGGTGAACAACAACAGGCTAACAATGTGAGGCTAACAACAACAGGCTAACAACGTCAGGCTAACAACAACAGGCTAACAACGTCAGGCTAACAACAACAGGCTAAAGATGTCAGGCTAACAACAACAGGCTAACAACGTCAGGCTAACAACAACAGGCTAACAACGTCAGGCTAACAACAACAGGCTAACAACGTCAGGCTAACAACAACAGGCTAACAACTACAGGCTAACAACAACAGGCTAACAACTACAGGCTAAAGATGTCAGGCTAACAACTACAGGCTAACAATGTCAGGCTAACAACAACAGGCTAACAATGTCAGGCTAACAACATCAGGCTAACAACATCAGGCTAACAACAACAGGCGAACAACAACAGGCTAACAACATCAGGCTAACAACAACAGGCGAACAATGTGAGGCTAACAACATCAGGCTAACAACAACAGGCGAACAACAACAGGCTAACAACATCAGGCTAACAACAACAGGCGAACAACAACAGGCTAACAATGTGAGGCTAACAACATCAGGCTAACAACAACAGGCTAACAACATCAGGCTAACAACATCAGGCTAACAACATCAGGCTAACAACATCAGGCTAACAACAACAGGCTAACAACATCAGGCTAACAACAACAGGCTAACAACATCAGGCTAACAACAACAGGCTAACAACATCAGGCTAACAACATCAGGCTAACAACAACAGGCTAACAACATCAGGCTAACAACAACAGGCTAACAACATCAGGCTAACAACAACAGGCTAACAACATCAGGCTAACAACAACAGGCTAACAACATCAGGCTAACAACAACAGGCTAACAACATCAGGCTAACAACAACAGGCTAACAACAACAGATGTAGATTTTGCAGAAACTGCCAAAGCAATAGTAGCTTCTACTAGGAATGGTGTTTAACCCTAACCCCCCTCCAGCAAATTCTGGGTCTGCCCCGGGGTCTCCTTCTGGTTGGACGCACCTAGTGTGACATAAAAACTTGACCTTACGATGTTACAATGTGACATTACAGTGTGGCATTACAGTGTGACATTTCAGTGTGGCATTACAGTGTGACATTTCAGTGTGAAGTGACAGTGTGACATTTCAGTGTGACGTGACAGTGTGACGTTTCAGTGTGACATTTCAGTGTGACGTGACAGTGTGACATTTCAGTGTGACATTTCAGTGTGACGTGACAGTGTGATGCTTCAGTGTGACATTTCAGTGTGACGTTACATTGTGCCATTACAGTGTGATGTTACATTGTGGCGTTACAGTTTGACGTTACAGTGTGGTGTTACAGTGTCATTTCAGTGTGACGTTACATTGTGATGTTACATTGTGGCGTTACAGAGTGATGTTACAGTGTGACGTTTCAGTGTGATGTGACAGTGTGACGCTTCAGTGTGACATTTCAGTGTGACATTTCAGTTTGATGTGACAGTGTGACGTGACAGTGTGATATTTCAGTGTGACATTTCAGTTTGAAGTGACAGTGTGACGTTTCACTGTGACATTTCAGTGTGATGTGACAGTGTGACGTTTCAGTGTGACATTTCAGTGTGACATTTCAGTGTGACGTAACAGTGTCATGCTTCAGTGTGACATGACAGTGTGATGTTACAGTGTGGCGTTACAGTGTGACGTTACAGTGTGACGTTACAGTGTGGCGTTACAGTGTGACGTTACAGTGTGACGTTACAGTGTGACGTTACAGTGTGGCGTTACAGTGTGACGTTACAGTGTGACGTTACATTGTTACGTTTCATTGTGACGTTACATTGTGACGTAACCATTTATGCTATCATGTGTTCTTATTAATGATAAAACTGAGTTCCTCCTGTCAGAATGTTTGTTTACTCAGCAGCACCACCTACTGTTGAAACTAAAGCACATCTGAGTGCAGGAGCTTCATCTTCTTAGGCCAGCCATATTTGATTTCGTTTTCAGAATTTTCTGCCCTACTATGAGGCAGACTTCCTGTAGATTTAGTTTTAGATTGGTGTGTAGTCCTAAACCATGCCTGGTCTAGTCTGACCAGAGTCCACCTTCCCCCAGGTCTCCTCTCATGTCCTTAAGCATCCAGAAGTCCTGGTTTTTAAAATGCATCTCCTCTAATCCACGGTGCTTTGCTCTGCCACTATTCAAGCTTCTAGTATTTATTAAAGGCAAACTTTGAATCCTTTAATCCTAAATGCAGCGCCTTATCCCCGGGAGCAGTGAGGAAATAAATCAGCATGTTTTTTTTCTTCTCCCCGTCAGGACGGGGGCTCACCAGTGCCTCTTTGGAGCAGCAGATCCTGTTTACATGTAGCAGCATGTGGGCTAACAAAGGCCCCAAGTGACAACCAAGGTTAATCCTATATGTCGCCATTATGCGGGGTCAAGCTTCCTTGCCATATATTTAGTGTGTCATTAATTTCCAACCTGCTAGCGCAGCGGCGGCGGCGGTGGCGGCGTAAGCTGCTGCTGCCTCACACAGGAGCATGCAGATGGATGCACACATCCTCCAGACACACAATGACTCGCTACATTAGCTAAATGGCCAGAGCTCCGTCTCTCTCTTTGCCTCTCTCTAATGAGACAGGTCTCTGGATCATGTAGTCTATTCATCATTCTGCTTGTTCCAATCTATCTTTCCTTTTATCAGGCTTTCCTTCGAGGGCCGGAGTCGTCACAGGCGACATAAATCACCTGTCAGGATTGGTCCCTAGCCTCCCATAATGCTCTATTAACGGCTCCTACACTATTATCAGGAACACGGCGGGGAGATACTGCAGCTATAGAGACGGCCGTGTTCATCTATTTCAGGGTTATTGTCCATTATTTAGTTTAAAAATGTTAGTGCTGTGAACAGAGAGCCTTTATCTACAGCTCTCTGCCACAGCTGCTGTTTTTATAATGCTGAGACCAGGAACAGGTGCTAAAGCTTCTCTCCTATAGGTGAGCTCAGGTAGAGTAGACTGGATCATGTTAGTTCTGCTGGATCCAGAACCTGCCTGACAAAGTGAAGTAGACTAAAAGATCTCCAACACATCATGGAACCATCTAGAGAGAACAGAGGAGGAACAAAGTCACCAACATCTATCGGTCTGAAAGGGTTACAGAGGCAGAGAGACTTTGGTGGAATGGTGCAAGTCCATTTAGCAGGGACCCCAAACATGAGATCAGGGACTGGGTAAGAGCTACATGCATGAAAACTGGTACACATGTGTATCATGATTAGATGAAAAAAAAAGTCTACTAGGGCCATCCTCTAAAATGTGCAGGAAGAGCACTACAAACAGCTAAAGGTCAAATTCTTGCGTTTTTAGACGATTCACAGGTTTCATATTTTAATGAACTACTCTGAGGGATTTCATCCGATTGACTCCAGATTTTTTTTGCTCATTCTAGACAACCTGGAGATCTAAAGCTGTACAAACTGTGGGTTTTCACCATAGGGTGGGGCCGTGACCAAAGCCCGCACTTAAACTACTGTTTTGTACATTTTTTTGCAGTGAAATTTCACCAAAAATGCCTTATAACTTTTTAATGTTTCTGTCAGTCATAACCAAACTTCTCAGGGATGATCACACATTGATTCTGATTATATTCATACTTTAATATCATTAATTTGTCACAGCGCCCCCTTCAGGCAACAGAATATTTCTACCTCTGATTTTTAAAGTTTTCCCTCTAAATATTCAGCCCCCGCACACCATTCAGCCCAGGCTTATGATTTTTGGTGTGCATATGGGTCATCATCAGACCTACAAAAAAAGCCTCTTTGACCCATGCCCTAATCCAAACAGGAAGTCCACCAGCTTCATCTAAATTTCAAAATAAGGCATTTTGATGGTGCCAAATGATTTTAACGTGTTATAACTTCAGTAAACAATATTCTGTGATCTTCTGCTCTTTCTTGCAAGACAACAGTATCACACTGGACACGCCCACATGCAAGCATCTCATCATAGCGCCCCCTACCGGCAACAGGAAGTGACATAAATGGGTCATAGCTTCATTCCTTTTATTATGCTTGACCTATTTGATAGAAAAGACTCCGTAAACACAGATATGTTTCATTGGAGGACGTCTCTCTGGCGATGGCGAGCATTTCAATGCCTCAGCTCCGCCAGTGAGACAGGAAGTTTGTACAACTCTCATACCAAACACCTCACCACCTTTACATTTGACATATAGAATCAATGTCTGCCCCTCTACATATTTAAAGGTTAATTTCATCATTTTGATGTAGCCCCCCTACTGGCAGCACAAAGTGGCACAAATGGGCAATTTCTTTATTGGCAAACAATTCGTTATCTCGCCATTTTCCAGGAAGTCACTGTAAGTTTTTTCCACAAGAATTTTTCCATAGTATATTCTTCATAACAGCTTGGGTAGGGTTAGTGATAATATGTTCTGTCAGATATAATGTTTTAAAGTATTTTGGTCCCTTTACTCGCACACTCCCATGAGAGAAAATCAGAATCATGTAACCTCCTCCAAAACCCTGAGAAACGTCTGAAAAAGTAAAAAAGATGCCTTTGCTATCTCTTTTCATGAGACCCTCGACCTCTCAGCCTCCACATCTGCAGCCAGTCCCTCAGGTCTGATCAGAAAAGACAGGATATGACCTCATCTGTGACCCCGTGGCCCGAGGAAGTGCTTCAAAAGAAAAGAGGAGTTCATCTAGGGAAGACTTGCACGAAAGATGAAGTTAGTGTCTGGCCTCTTCTGGAAGCAATGCTGAGATTCTGGTTCTGGTTTACCATGAACATGTGTCATGTAGATGAGGAGAGGCCTTCTTTGTTTACTCAGCTGAAAGAACCTCAGCCCTGTGTGGTTCATAAGAGCGGGATCTGAAGAAACACTTATTCCTCATGCTAGAGGAGTTCTTTACATCTCTTTCAGGGATGACTTTCATTTAGATCTACTGTAATGGACATGGGTTTAACTACAGAGAACAGACATGTCCAAGAGTGTGTTTAGGACTGATGAGCTCTGCTGGATGGATCAGGATAGTGTGGTCTGGTTCTGCTGGTGTTAAAGTAGTCAGGTCCAGCAGACAGACAGCTATGCTGGCATTATTCACCATTTCTGTCTCCTCCTAAGTGGACTCTAGTACGGTTTATCTGTGGTGGACAAGCCACGCCCTCTGGTCAAAACATGACGCCAATTAAGAGCAACAAGTCCAACATGGTTAACCCCCAAAGTCCAACATGGTTAACCCCCGAAGTCCAACATGGTTAACCCCCAAAGTCCAGCATGTTTGACCCCAATAGTAGAGTATGTTTGACCCCTAAAGTCCGACATGGTTAACCCCTAAAGTCCAACATGGTTAACCCCAAAGTCCAACATGGTTAACCCCCAAAGTCCAACATGGTTAACCCCCAAAGTCCAACATGGTTAACCCCCAAAGTCCAACATGGTTAACCCCCAAAGTCCAACATGGTTAACCCCCAAAGTCCAGCATGTTTGACCCCAATAGTAGAGTATGTTTGACCCCTAAAGTCCAACATGGTTAACCCCAAAGTCCAACATGGTTAACCCCCAAAGTCCAACATGTCTGACCCCCAAAGTCCAATATGGTTAACCCCCAAAGTCCAACATGGTTAACCCCCAAAGTCCAATATGGTTAACCCCCAAAGTCCAACATGGTTAACCCCCAAAGTCCAACATGGTTAACCCCTAAAGTCCAACATGGTTAACCCCCAAAGTCCAACATGGTTAACCCCCAAAGTCCAGCATGTTTGACCCCAATAGTAGAGTATGTTTGACCCCTAAAGTCCGACATGGTTAACCCCTAAAGTCCAACATGGTTAACCCCAAAGTCCAACATGGTTAACCCCCAAAGTCCAACATGTCTGACCCCCAAAGTCCAATATGGTTAACCCCCAAAGTCCAACATGGTTAACCCCCAAAGTCCAATATGGTTAACCCCCAAAGTCCAACATGGTTAACCCCCAAAGTCCAACATGGTTAACCCCTAAAGTCCAACATGGTTAACCCCCAAAGTCCAACATGGTTAACCCCTAAAGTCCAACATGGTTAACCCCCAAAGTCCAACATGGTTAACCCCCAAAGTCCAATATGGTTAACCCCCAAAGTCCAACATGGTTAACCCCTAAAGTCCAACATGGTTAACCCCCAAAGTCCAACATGGTTAACCCCTAAAGTCCAACATGGTTAACCCCTAAAGTCCAACATGGTTAACCCCCAAAGTCCAGCATGTTTGACCCCAATAGTAGAGTATGTTTGACACCTAAAGTCCAACATGTTTAACCCCCACAGTCCAACATGTCTGACCCCCACAGTCCAACATGTCTGACCCCCAAAGTCCAGCATGTTTCACCCCAAAGTCCAACATGGTTAACCCCCAAAGTCCAGCATGTCTGCCCCCATGGTCCTGCATGTCTGACCCCCAAAGTCCAGCTTGTTTGACCCCAATAGTAGAGCATGTTTGACCCCCAAATTCCAACATGTTTAACCCCAAAGTCCAGCATGTTTGACAACAATAGTCCTGCATGTTTGACCCCCAAAGTCCAACATGTCTGACCCCCACAGTCCAACATGTCTGACCCCAAAGTTCAACATGTTTAAACCCAAAAGTTCAACATGTTTGACCCCCAAAGACAAATAATTAATTTTTTAGAACATAAACAACACAGCAGATGTTTAACAGAGACATTTAACCTGGCAGGAGCCATCCTAATCTTTAGGTTTGTTATGCAGGTTTGTTATTCAGTGATATGACTGCAGTTGGACCGGTATTCGAGGTCATAAATATGGAGCTCTCATTGTGGCTGTCTTTGTCCGGCTCAGTGAAGCTGCTAGTGGAGGTAGCTGTCGCTCTGCTCATCCAGGACTGCCTTTGTTTTTGTGTTTGTGTTGCTGCTGCTAACCCCAGCAAAGACGAGAGTCGGTCGTTCTGGTACGGACCCACACATGATGAAGGAGAAGAGGAGGGACAGACAGAGGAAAGCAGACAGACAGAGCTGATTCAGACACAAAGACTGGAAACAGGTAAAACCAGGCTCACCCATCAGTCTCTGGTCGGCAGCCAAGTGCACAAATCCGTCTGATGGGAGCATGCCGTCTGTACACCTGTTCAAACCAGCTGGCCTTCACTACCTGTCTCAGTGGCACCTTCACCCTCAGAGCCCCCCCCACACAGTCACTGAGGGGGGGCTGGGGGTGGGTAGAGATGTGAAATCTGTTCAAGTATAGCAGTTTTTACCCAGACAGTGGATGTTTGCTAGCAGTCGATGGTTAAATGAGCTCTACCCTTCTAAACAATCAGAGCCCTGCTGAACAGGACTCACTAGGATCCATTAGACTATTTCAGGCTGAGATCTGATCCTGAGCCTCAGACATATTTACACCCTCTGCTCCTGTCTCCATCTAGCCACTGAATTCCAGCAGCCACACACATGCAGGCTGCTTACAGACATCTAATCTGCAGAGATTTACATGTGCAGGGTGTCAGGGTGTCAGTGTGATCTTCCATGTCCAGGACATTATTATCCACACGAGTTCAGTCCTGGAGCAGATGAGTGCCCTGTCTGCAGACCGGTTAGTGATTCAGACCAGAAAAGACGGCACTATTTATGGACGGCTGTTAACACGCTGACCTCATCACACCTTTCACACCGTCTGCTCCAGAACCCATTCAGGACTAATTTCTCTACAGGACCCTGGAGGATCCAACACAAAGAGGAGCCAGTCCGCTGTAATTACACCATGCAAATGCCATCCACGCATTTCATATGGCCTGTGTCATCCCTGCAGTTGGTTTGGCGTTTATCAGGCCTGCAGCATTCACACATCTGTGGTGGGGGGGGGGGGGGTCTATTCATTCATTCACCTGGTAATTTATTCCTCTTTCATTCTCTTTCATCGAGCTGATTGGAAATGAAATATTTAATCTCCCTCTTTTAGAGGGAAGCCTTGAAGGTTTCAGAGACGCTGCTGAACCACTGAAGCATCAGAAAACAAACAAAGCAGCAAAGAAGAGCGAGGACTGAAGAGCAGCAGGATTCAGACAAGAATGGGACAACGTTCCTCTACCAAGACTGCAGCTTGTTTTTTCTATTGCAAATAAAACATGAGGTCTTGAGATTGGACATAACTACTTTGATTTTCATTGTAATTTTACACAGCGCTCACTTTTGGAAGTGAGGTTGTAATCAGGTTTAAAGTCAGAAATCTTCAGCAGGATCTGAGCCTCATTATTGAGCTCTGTCCCCTTATTCACTAACACAGTGGGTCTTAACCTTGGGGTCGGGACCCCAGACACTGAGAGGGGGTCTCAAGATGCCTTAAAGAAAACCTAAGAATATTTTTTAATTAGAGTGTTGCCACTTTACACCAAATTTACCAAATTTTAACCCTTTTCATCACTTTTTAACACCAAATTTGCAAACTTTAGCACATTTTGCCACTTAAAACCCATCTGTGTCCATTTTATACCCTCTCCACCACTTTTTTCTGCCTGTTTTTGTCTCTTCTACACCAATTCTTGCCACTTTCTGCCTATTATTGCCTCATCATTAACCACATTTTACACCTCTTTTTGCCTATTTTAACCAGTTATCCCATTTTTGCCAGTTTATACCATTTTTTCATCCCAGCCCACCTAATCTCCCTCAATTTGTTGCACTTTAAAGCCATTTCAGCCACTTTTTAATCCACTTTTACCTTTTTTGTACCCATTCTTGCTAATTCTATCCTTTTCTGGTTATATTTTGGCCCCTTATATCTAAATTTTGCCACTTTTAACCCATTTATGTTCTTTAAAAATCAAATTTCAACTCCTTTTCCACCATTTTTGCCATTATTCACTAATTTTTATCCATTTTATCCATGGTTTATCCATTGTTTAAATATGTTTTAAATATGTTTTTAACAAAAGTTATTTCATTTTAAGCTTAACTTCCAAATGGACCGTGGTTTTGCTGACCTCCATGGACCCCCAGTTTGGCTGGATCCCAGAAACCTTCCCCTTAACCCTCCTTATAGACAGTCTTGTCTCCACATGACTATTCTTGAATGTTCCTGGCTGTTCAGCCACCCTCAGGTACAGTGGGGGTCCCCGGTCTCTGGCACCTTTATTTTGGGGCTCCCGCACTGAAAAGGTTGAGAACCGCTGCCCTAACAGTTATTGCTGCTCCCTGCAGGAGTTAGTCTCAGGGTCCTGGTCCTGGAGCAGTCTAAATGGTCCAGGACTAGTCAGACTGTGTTTTTCTTGCAGCAGCAATCTGACGTTGATCTGAAACCTGTCGACTAAAACTGGATGAAGAGTCTCAGACCTAACTGTAGGTTGTATTTTCTTATTTCTTAGTGTAAACACATTCTAATTCCCCGATCAGGCCTGATCTGAGCCATCAGGCTCAGTCTGGATGTGTCTGAGAGGATTAGGTTGACAGTATTGATCACTGATGCATGATATCTTCTTTCTCTGTATATATGATCAGTGTTTATCCCAGTATAGGAGCATCTTCTGTCAGCTGGTCTCAGCCCTATCTAAACTCTGCAGTTGGTCTAATTTAGTCTCATTAAACTGTTGTTCACAGCTCTGCATCGCTGCAAATATCCCCCTAAATAAAACACATTTGTTCTTCTGCATCCTGCTTGATGGAGTCAGTTCAGCAGTCGTGCACATGCAGGCTGCTGTTCCTCTCTCTGCACATATGCATGCTCTAATGTGTTCCTGTCTCTGCACATATGCATGCTCTAATGTGTTCCTGTCTCTGCACATATACATGCTGTAATGTGTTCCTGTCTCTGCACATATACATGCTGTAATGTGTTCCTGTCTCTGCACATATACATGCTGTAATGTGTTCCTGTCTCTGCACATATGCATGCTCTAATGTGTTCCTGTCTCTGCACATATACATGCTGTAATGTGTTCCTGTCTCTGCACATATGCATGCTCTAATGTGTTCCTGTCTCTGCACATATACATGCTCTAATGTGTTCCTGTCTCTGCACATATGCATGCTCTAATGTGTTCCTGTCTCTGCACATATACATGCTCTAATGTGTTCCTCTCTCTGCACATATGCATGCTCTAATGTGTTCCTGTCTCTGCACATATGCATGCTCTAATGTGTTCCTGTCTCTGCACATATACATGCTCTAATGTGTTCCTGTCTCTGCACATATACATGCTCTAATGTGTTCCTGTCTCTGCACATATACATGCTCTAATGTGTTCCTCTCTCTGCACATATGCATGCTCTAATGTGTTCCTGTCTCTGCACATATGCATGCTCTAATGTGTTCCTGTCTCTGCACATATGCATGCTCTAATGTGTTCCTGTCTCTGCACATATGCATGCTCTAATGTGTTCCTGTCTCTGCACATATGCATGCTCTAATGTGTTCCTGTCTCTGCACATATGCATGCTGTAATGTGTTCCTAGCAGCTGGACTGGCATGTGTAGCTACAGGATGTGCATGTGTCAGCATCATCGCTCCATCTCCCGCAGCATCTCCTGGAAGCTGACAACTGGATAATAGCTTTTTACTTTTCCAGAGCAGGGCTCCGGAGAGAGCTAATATGATTATAAATCATTATTCAGATAGAAAGGTGAGGCGTGGCGCTCAGGATACTAAGAGAGCATGATAATAGCATCATTACCTTTTATTTATAATTCACCGTTTTTTTTTGCAAACGTGGCAACTCACCCTGATGCCAGACTACGGGGGATTTCTTTTTATGATAAGAGACGTGTGATTTAAACGCACATGTGTGCAGGAGGAGGAGAGGAGCGATAATAAGAGAGGATGTTAAAGGATGTTTGAACAAGATTTATGGATTTTACATCTGAATATCTACAACACTGGATAAATGTGTTCACCTCCCTCCTGATTTCTCATTATGAATGTATGAAATCTCTCTGTAATTATCTGTAAGTGTATGTAAATACTAAAGTCAGGTTTTAAATCAGGTAAAGACATCCACATCACTGAAACAGTGGCTGCACCGCCGTACCTGTCTGATCCTGTATGTACCTACACGTGGACCAGGCTTCTGAGAGCCCCAAAGGTCCGTAAAATACAGTTGCTGAGCTTTTTTCCAGAGATAAAATATTTAACTCTAAAATAGTCCGATGGACTCTTCATGAGTGTATTTATCACCAGCCATGGCCAGGGTGGAGTAAAAACAGAGATGGACTCCTGCTGGAGCAAAACTTTAAGTTTAAATTCAGCTTCATCACTCATGGACGGTCATGGCAGCAGCTCCATAGCTGTCCCAGCAGCAGCTCCATAGCTGTCCCAGCAGCAGCTCCATAGCTGTCCCAGCAGCAGCTCCTCTGCTGTCCCAGCAGCAGCTCCATAGCTGTCCCAGCAGCAGCTCCTCTGCTGTCCCAGCAGCAGCTCCTCTGCTGTCCCAGCAGCAGCTCCATAGCTGTCCCAGCAGCAGCTCCATAGCTGTCCCAGCAGCAGCTCCTCTGCTGTCCCAGCAGCAGCTCCTCTGCTGTCCCAGCAGCAGCTCCTCTGCTGTCCCAGCAGCAGCTCCATAGCTGTCCCAGCAGCAGCTCCTTTGCTGTCCCAGCAGCAGCTCCTTTGCTGTCCCAGCAGCAGCTCCTTTGCTGTCCCAGCAGCAGCTCCTTTGCTGTCCCAGCAGCAGCTCCATAGCTGTCCCAGCAGCAGCTCCTTTGCTGTCCCAGCAGCAGCTCCATAGCTGTCCCAGCAGCAGCTCCTCTGCTGTCCCAGCAGCAGCTCCATAGCTGTCCCAGCAGCAGCTCCTCTGCTGTCCCAGCAGCAGCTCCATAGCTGTCCCAGCAGCAGCTCCTTTGCTGTCCCAGCAGCAGCTCCATAGCTGTCCCAGCAGCAGCTCCTCTGCTGTCCCAGCAGCAGCTCCTTTGCTGTCCCAGCAGCAGCTTCTTAGATGTCCCAGCAGCAGCTCCTTTGCTGTCCCAGCAGCAGCTCCTTTGCTGTCCCAGCAGCAGCTTCTTAGATGTCCCAGCAGCAGCTCCTTTGCTGTCCCAGCAGCAGCTTCTTAGATGTCCCAGCAGCAGCTCCTTTGCTGTCCCAGCAGCAGCTTCTTACATGTCCCAGCAGCAGCTTCTTTGCTGTCCCAGCTGTAGATCGTCACTGGTAATCAGGATCTCCTCACCTGGTGATGAACCCTCAGACACCTGAGTACTTCAGCTTCTAGTCAGCTCACCTGACTCCTCTTTAACTGTTGATAATCTGGTGATTTTTCACTAAAGTTTTTGTCTTGTCTGACTCCATTTTGGACTCTTTCATTGCAGAGTCTCCGTGTCTCTACCAACCACCAGTCAGGACATTCACTGATGTTGTTCTCACATAAACTCTTTTAACCTGACTACCTCCTCTCCTTCTCTGTTCCTGGATCCTCGTCACTTTTCCATCATTATTGATTTGTTAATATTAGAATATTAACATCCAGTGTCCAGTCTTGTTGCTGTACATATATATATATATATATATATATATATATATATATATATATATAAAATTGACATAATTTTACGCAAAACTCAAAAAATAGGCTGGACAAAATTATTGTCACCCTCAACTTAATATTTGGTTGCACACTCTTGGAAAAAGTAACTGAAACCAATCACTTCCTATAACCATCAACAAGCTTCTTACTTCTCTCAGCTGGAATTTTGGACCACTCTTCTTCTCCAAACTGCTCCAGGTCTCTCAGGTTTGAAGGGTGCTTCTTCAACAGCAGTTCTGAGATCTCTCCATAGGTGTTCAATGGGATTTAGATCTGGACTCATTGCTGGCCTCTTCAGAACTCTCCAGCTTTGTCTCCAACCATTTCTTGGTGCTTTCTGAGGTATGTTTGGGGTCACTGTCCTGCTGGAACACCTGTGACCTCTGACCCAGACCCAGCTTTCTGACACTAGGCCCTACATTGTGGCCCAAAATCTTCTGATAGTCTCAGATTTCATGATTCCTTGCACACAGTCAAGGCACCCAGTGCCAGAGGCAGCAAAACAACCCCAAAACATCTTTGAAGCTCCTCCATGTTTGACTGTAGGTACTGTGTTCTTTTCTTTGTAGGCCTCATTCTGTTTTCTGTAAACAGTAGAATGTCGTGCTTTTCCAAAAAGCTCTACCTTAGTCTCATCTGTCCACTAAATGTTCTCCCAGAAGGATTGAGGCTTACTCAGGTACATTGTTGCAAACTCCAGTCTGGCTTTTTTCTGTCTCTTTGTCAGCAGTGGGGTTCTCCTGGGTCTCCTGCCATAGCGCTTCATCTCATTCAGATGACCACGTATGGTCCCAGCTGACACTTTTGCACCCTGAGTCTGCAGGACAGCCTGAATCTGTGTGGAAGTTGACTGAGGATGTTTATCCACCATTCCAACTATCCTGCGTTGCATTCTTTTGTCAGTTTTTCTCTTCTGTCCACGTCCAGGGAGATTAGCCACAGCTCCATGGTTATAAACTTCTTGATTATATTACACACAGTGGACAAAGGAATCTCAGGGTCTCTGGAGATGGTCTTTAACCTTGAGATTGTTTTTTGCTTCTCAGACAATTCTGGGCTCTTCTTCCTCTCCTCCATGCTTGGTGTGACACACACAGACACACAACACAAAGGCTGAGTCAACTTTTAGACATTCTAACTGGCTTCAGGTGTGATTTCTAGATTGCAGCACCTGTTACTGCCACAGGTGAGTTTAAATGAGCATCACATGCTGGAAATAAAATGATTTACCCACAGTTTTAAAAGGGGGACAACCATTTTTTGAGTTTTGTGTAAAATCATGTCAATTTTGTCTTTTTTCTTCTGTTTTTTGTGTTGCTCCAATGCACATGAAGGAAATAAACACATGTATACCAAAACATTTGTAACTGCAACAATTTCTGGGAGAAATGATGAATTTTCTGGAAAAATTCCAGGGGTGCCAATACTTTCGTCCATGACTGTACATATATAGATATATAATGTCCCGTCAGTGTACGTGTCTCTGGGATACCTTAGGTCGATACTGTCCCATTAGCGTATTTTCTAGCTGAGGTTGATACCGTCCCGTCAACAGTGTTCTAGCTGAGGTTGATACCGTCCCGTCAACAGTGTTGTAGCTGAGGTTGATACCGTCCCCTCAACAGTGTTCTAGCTGAGGTTGATACCGTCCCCTCAACAGTGTTGTAGCTGAGGTTGATACCGTCCCCTCAACAGTGTTGTAGCTGAGGTTGATACCGTCCCCTCAACAGTGTTGTAGCTGAGGTTGATACCGTCCCGTCAACAGTGTTCTAGCTGAGGTTGATACCGTCCCGTCAACAGTGTTGTAGCTGAGGTTGATACCGTCCCCTCAACAGTGTTGTAGCTGAGGTTGATACCGTCCCCTCAACAGTGTTGTAGCTGAGGTTGATACCGTCCCGTCAACAGTGTTGTAGCTGAGGTTGATACCGTCCCGTCAACAGTGTTCTAGCTGAGGTTGATACCGTCCCGTCAACAGTGTTGTAGCTGAGGTTGATACCGTCCCCTCAACAGTGTTCTAGCTGAGGTTGATACCGTCCCCTCAACAGTGTTGTAGCTGAGGTTGATACCGTCCCCTCAACAGTGTTGTAGCTGAGGTTGATACCGTCCCCTCAACAGTGTTGTAGCAGAGGTTGATAACTTCCCTTCAACAGTGTTGTAGCTGAGGTTGATACCGTCCCCTCAACAGTGTTGTAGCTGAGGTTGATACCGTCCCGTCAACAGTGTTCTAGCTGAGGTTGATACCGTCCCGTCAACAGTGTTGTAGCTGAGGTTGATACCGTCCCCTCAACAGTGTTGTAGCTGAGGTTGATACCGTCCCCTCAACAGTGTTGTAGCTGAGGTTGATACCGTCCCCTCAACAGTGTTGTAGCTGAGGTTGATACCGTCCCGTCAACAGTGTTCTAGCTGAGGTTGATACCGTCCCGTCAACAGTGTTGTAGCTGAGGTTGATACCGTCCCCTCAACAGTGTTCTAGCTGAGGTTGATACCGTCCCCTCAACAGTGTTGTAGCTGAGGTTGATACCGTCCCCTCAACAGTGTTGTAGCTGAGGTTGATACCGTCCCCTCAACAGTGTTGTAGCTGAGGTTGATACCGTCCCGTCAACAGTGTTCTAGCTGAGGTTGATACCGTCCCGTTAGTGTATTTTCTAGCTGAGGTTGATACCGTCCCGTCAACAGTGTTCTAGCTGAGGTTGATACCGTCCCGTCAACAGTGTTCTAGCTGAGGTTGATACCGTCCCGTCAACAGTGTTCTAGCTGAGGTTGATACCGTCCTGTCAACAGTGTTCTAGCTGAGGTTGATACCGTCCCGTCAACAGTGTTCTAGCTGAGGTTGATACCGTCCCGTCAACAGTGTTCTAGCTGAGGTTGATACCGTCCCGTCAACAGTGTTCTAGCTGAGGTTGATACCGTCCCGTTAGTGTATTTTCTAGCTGAGGTTGATACCGTCCCGTTAGTGTATTTTCTAGCTGAGGTTGATACCGTCCTGTTAGTGTATTTTCTAGCTGAGGTTGATACCGTCCCGTCAACAGTGTTCTAGCTGAGGTTGATACCGTCCCGTCAACAGTGTTCTAGCTGAGGTTGATACCGTCCCGTCAACAGTGTTCTAGCTGAGGTTGATACCGTCCCGTCAACAGTGTTCTAGCTGAGGTTGATACCGTCCCGTCAACAGTGTTCTAGCTGAGGTTGATACCGTCCCGTCAACAGTGTTCTAGCTGAGGTTGATACCGTCCCGTCAACAGTGTTCTAGCTGAGGTTGATACCGTCCCGTCAACAGTGTTCTAGCTGAGGTTGAACCCTCTGCCCTGCAGAGCCTTTCTGCCTCATATTAAACTCAGACTGGGACTCTGCTCTGACATCTGTGTTCTGAGGCTTTGTTAAAGCTAAATCAGATTTGTTCCTAAACTCAGGGACTTTCTGAGTTATTTTAAGTGATCGGGGGATTCTTGGAGCGACCCTCTGCACATGTGTGGATGTTAAGGATGGATGTAATCTGGACAGAGAGGGTGTATCCTCCACATGGCCACACATCCAGAGAGCGCTGTGGAAGTTAACTAACTGCTTTATTATTCCTGGCTGTGAGCTCCTGATGAGCAGGCAGAGCGGTGACTGTCATAGACATTCAGGTGATTTAGCAGCCGATTAGTCATGAAGCTGCAGCTTTGTGTGCAGTACGACAGGGAGCGTGAATAGAGCAAATCCATCTTTGTCAGAGCACAAAGATGCTGCTCGCTACAGACTTAGCCGCTCTCCCTCTGACAATCCAAACGATGTAAATCCCAGTAAATGTGAAGTGACTGAAACAAAGTCATCTACACGCTGAGATAAGGCTGCCATTAAAGATCCGGTTTAGCTCTCAGAGCTGATTGGGGATCAGTTTTTCCTTTGAGAGTGTGACAGCTCTTCCTGCTCAGAGATAAAATCCTGCCTTGATGTTCACGCCAACATGATGTTTCTGTTTCTGCTAACCATGTAATAAAGCTCTCTGCTCTTATTGTCTGCATGCATCTCCACTCTTCAGAGCTGCACACGTGTGTCTGCATCTCCCCTCATGTGAATATGCTTCTGAGCGCCTTTTCCACGGCGTCCTACTGGGTAGGAATTTCACCATTTGTTCTACAGCTGATTTCTGTAAATACAGATAAAGGGGGCCAGGCTGGACTTTATTTTTGGCCCTGCAGCTCTAAGGCTTAACAGATGTCACCCTGCACTGCTGCTGATCATTGAGAGACAGACTCAGCACACAATGGCAGGAGTACGTCAGTTTACTGGGGGAGATTTAGCCCAGCATTAGCGTTACCATAGTTACCGATCATCTGATAATTAGCCCGGTGTATGAGACCTTTATGTTTATGTTTAATAGTCTGAGGCAGCAGGTCACCTCTACGGGCCACGACTCACTTTGTTCCATGAGGTCGCACCACTGACGGGTTTTTGTTTGATCTCTAAACCGTTTTTGGAGAGGAATGTTGTACCATTCTTCTCTGATTCTAGCTGCTCAACAGTCCTGGGTCTTATTTGCTGGATTTTTCCCTTTTCTGATGTTTTCTATTGGTGAAAGGGCTGTGGCAGACCAGTTCAGGACCCGGACTCTTCTTCCGTGAAGCCATGCTGTTGTGTTGTGTCCTCTGACCACAGAACAGTTTTCCATGTTTCCTCTGACCACAGAACAGTTTTCCATGTTTCCTCTGACCACAGAACAGTTTTCCATTCCTCTGACCACAGAACAGTTTTCCATGTCTCCTCTGTCCATGTTTATGGACTGTAGATGGAGGGAGACTCAAAGTCTTCTCTGTTTTACTCTAAGGAACAGTTTTCGGAAATCGTTAAACAGTTTTTAGACTCAGTTTTTTCATGGATTGGTGAACCTCTGCCCATCTTTACCTTTTGTTGCCCCGTCCCTACTTTTGTGAGATGCGTTGCTGCCATCAAGCTAATATTTTTCATTAAAAGGTAAAATGTTTAACATCAGATCTGTTGTTTCTGTTCTATTGTGAGTTAGATTTGAGTTTATGAGATTTGGCAGTCACTGATGCCTGTTTCTTAGACAGCGTCCCAACTTTTTTGGAATTTTAATGTGCATGCTTATTCATATTCTCAGTGGAACAGAAACAGACTCCGGCAGAAGAGTAAAGGAAAGTTGATAATTACTGTTCTGATGTGG
Source organism: Cheilinus undulatus (assembly GCF_018320785.1). NCBI lineage: Eukaryota > Metazoa > Chordata > Actinopteri > Labriformes > Labridae > Cheilinus > Cheilinus undulatus. The sequence goes on along the minus strand of NC_054888.1, from coordinate 26,958,647 downwards.
ATGCTGATTAGTGCTGGACTAGACCACATTAGAGGGTCCGGTCTAGACCTGCCCTCTTACTAAAGTCTCTACAGATAACTCTGGTTGTTAACTGGCTCTGAACAATAAAGATTGATTGATTGAATTAAGGATAATCATCTTTTGTCTCTAGTCTCTAACAGTTTTTTGCTCTGGTATTAACTTCCTGTGTTTTTGGCGAACGCCAGCATCCCCTGGTAAACGTCTGGCTACATTTCATAGCAATTATTTCAGATGTGCCCTTAAGCTAGACCCTGAACTTCTAATTACCTCGCTGGAGCTCTTATTGGAGAACAAAGGGAGAGTTTGCACTTTCTCTGTGCAAATAAAAGCGTGTGGGTGTGAAACAGCCTCGGTGACAAAGGAAAGTGCCGTCTCAGCAAACATTCCCAGCCTGAGCTGCAGCTATTTCTCTGTTTCCTCTGAGATAGCTTTAGAATGCAAATGGGACGATCAGCAATGATTTTCAAAGCTGTGGTTCTGTCAGAGCTGTGGGGTTCTGTTAGAGGATGATAAACCAAATAAAGAGGGACACTTGACCTTGGAGCCTAAAGGAGGGACTGGACCATCATTAGTGTGTCTCCAGGAAGGTGTTCCACTTGACCTGATAGTCCTCCGTGTCCAGATAAGAGTGAAGGATGAGCTCCAGATCCCTCCTCCTCCTCCTCACGTTTTCTTTTATTCTGTTTTCTGCAGTGTCAGGTCTTAGAAATAAACTTTGCTTCGACATATTAGTGTAGAAGGAATAAGAAAGTGTGGCCACTGCAGCGATTAGGTACACCCCCCCCCCCCCCAGCCATGATCGCTGAGAGACTCGTTAGAAGACTGATGTCTGCCCCACTTTAACTAATTAATCCTTCCCATTTCTCCTGGAGCCAATCAGAAGCCAGCACTGATCACAGCTGGGTTTGGAGCCAAGATATGTTTTTGTTGTTGGATGACAGGAGGAAAGCAGGAAAATACCCATGTGGTGTCTTTGGCTGAATGTATCTGATCTTTAACAGAGCTAAACCTCACTTAGAGAAACGGGTCAGAGCACACAACCATGAGACTGACGAGGTCTGCAGGGGGAAACCACGGCCAGTCCACCAGACTGCAGACCTGGTGGGTTCAGATGTTAATACAAACCTAAAAGTCATGGCCAACCCTGAACCAGTGACTGCTGTTCCATCCTAGCAGCAACAACACAAGAAAGCCTTTGTGAAAACTGACAATGAGTCACTGATTTCACTGTGGAGGAATGTTGGCCCATTCTCCTTTGCAGATTAGCTTTGATAACTGTCAGTGAGTCTTGCACATCTTTGTGGAGGAATGTTGGCCCATTCTTCTTTGCAGAATTGCTTTGATAACTGTCAGTGAGTCTTTCACATCTTTGTGGAGGAATGTTGGCCCATTCTTCTTTGCAGAATTGCTTTGATAACTGTCAGTGAGTCTTTCACATCTCTGTGGAGGAATGTTGGCCCATTCTTCTTTGCAGAATTGCTTTGATAACTGTCAGTGAGTCTTTCACATCTCTGTGGAGGAATGTTGGCCCATTCTTCTTTGCAGAATTGCTTTGATAACTGTCAGTGAGTCTTCACATCTCTGTGGAGGAATGTTGGCCCATTCTTCTTTGCAGAATTGCTTTGATATCTGTCAGTGAGTCTTTTACATCTTTGTGGAGGAATGTTGGCCCATTCTTCTTTGCAGAATTGCTTTGATAACTGTCAGTGAGTCTTTCACATCTCTGTGGAGGAATGTTGGCCCATTCTTCTTTGCAGATTAGCTTTGATAACTGTCAGTGAGTCTTCACATCTCTGTGGAGGAATGTTGGCCCATTCTTCTTTGCAGAATTGCTTTGATAACTGTCAGTGAGTCTTTCACATCTCTGTGGAGAAATGTTGGCCCATTCTTCTTTGCAGAATTGCTTTGATAACTGTCAGTGGGTCTTTCACATCTCTGTGGAGGAGTTTTGGTCCATTCTTCTTTGCAGATTAGCTTTGATAACTGTCAGTGAGTCTTTCACATCTCTGTGGAGGAATGTTGGCCCATTCTTCTTTGCAGAATTGCTTTGATATCTGTCAGTGAGTCTTTCACATCTTTGTTGAGAAATGTTGGCCCATTCTTCTTTACAGAATTGCTTTGATATCTGTCAGTGAGTCTTTCACATCTCTGTGGAGGAATGTTGGCCCATTCTTCTTTGCAGAATTGCTTTGATAACTGTCAGTGAGTCTTTCACATCTTTGTGGAGGAATGTTGGCCCATTCTTCTTTGCAATATTTTAGTCTACAACTGCAAATAAAACATCTTTTTGGCCCTGGAAAATACGCTTGTATCTCAGACTCCATGAGACAACAACAGCAACACAACCTTCTCAGACACATCTTCACCATGCTTGTTCATGTCTAACATCTAGGATGGAGGCGGCCGTTGTCATCTCCTCTGAGAGGGATTGCTGCTTACTGGCGTTGGCTGGATTGTGCTGAAGGATTCCTGCTGGATCACTTTAGGAAAAGATGACTGTAGAGGTTCAGTTTCTGCTGGTTGCAACATCTCATTCCATCGGAAAGAAGATGGGAAGTTATGAGGAATGTCCCTTTAATTATGATGCATAACTCCAGCGCCGTAGATCATTTCTAACTAGATCCCCTCCGATTGTCTCAGCGCCCAGATGTTATTGGTAATGTGACAATTATATATGGATGTTAATAACAGCCAGACAGAGCAGCTTAGAAACACGCAGCGTTCTCGTCAGACGGTCTAAAATCACGTCTTGTTCAACATAAATCCAAACTAGATAATGTTGCTTCACTCCCGGCCAGGTAGATCCTGTGTCTGCAGGACGGCGGGGTATAAGCTCTCATGTCAAAGCCTCATTAAGTCCTGGTCCACGTTGATGGGTCCCAGCTGGACTCAGGCAGTGAAGGAGGATTATCTGGTTCTTGGAGGTGGGTTGGTTGACTGTTCAGGGACAGGGGACCATATCCTGCAGTGATCTAATGAAGGACCCCAGGAGGAAGACAAGATACTCTGATATGTCCAGGAGCCCACGGAAATCTGATGCCAGATAGTTTTATCCCTGCTTCAGAGGACAATGACATGATGTAGAGTGTAATTTAGAGCGGGGGAAGCTCAGCAGTAGGAGGACAGACTTTCCCAGAGTGTAGGGATTCAGCCCACAAACACCAGGAAGCATAAAAATGATGGTGTGTTCTGGAAAAATCTAAGCCTGGGTACAGTTCAAGGTTTCATCTCAGAGTGTAGTCAGGTCACACAATGATCTAACTGTGTAAAAGCCTGGGAGGATGAGCATGGCCTCTGTGCTGCAGCATGATGGCTGTAATATTTACCTTATGCTGACTGTCCTTTGGTGGCTCCTCGCCAGTTCCACCCACTTTTACAAAAGTAGCCACCGATATCCTTCTGTTGGGAAAACATGGAGGGAAAATGGCCCAACGGTTGGGCCTTGGAGTCACGTTGTTAGGCCGGCCACTCCTGGGAAGATTCACCACTGTTCACAGTTTTCCCCACTTGTGGGTAATGGCTCCCACTGTGCCAAAGCCTTAGACAATTCTTCCTTTCAAGCCTGATAGATGCCAATGAATCTGTTTCTTATCTGTTCTTGAAATTCTTTAGTCTATGGATATAGAAACAGTTACAAAACTATTTCTAGAGAGCCATTACCCACAACTGGGGAAAACTGTGAACAGTGGTGAACCTTCCTGGGAGTAGCCGGCCTAACAACATGACTCCAAGAGAGCATGGACGACTCATCCAGGAGGTCCCAGAAGAACTCTTGATGACAACTAGAAGCTCTTAGTTTAGCTTAGATTAGCTTAGGTTAGCCTTGCCTGTTATGTTATGTTAGGCTAGGTTAGCTTAGCTTATCTTATCTTAGCTTAGGTTATGTGGGGTTCAGTTAGGTTAGGCTGGGTTAGCTTAGCTTATGTAAGCTTAGATTTCCTTAGGTTAGATAAGCCTGTTAGGTTAGGTAAGGTTAGGTTGAGTTAGCTTAGGATATGTTCTGGTATGTTAGGCTAGGTTAGCTTATTTTAGCTTATGTTAGCTTAGCCTTTTAGGTTATGTTAGGTTATGTTAGATTAGGTTAGGCTAGCTTAGCTTAGCTTAGCCTGAGAGATGATTAATTATTCCATGTACTGTGCTGAACCTCTGGAGCTCAGATTCTGAAGAAGAGCTTCATTGAAGGACGCCTCAGTGGCGATGGTGTACGTTTTGATATCTCGCCATTTAACAGGAAGTTGGTGTAACTTTCACAAAAATCCTCTGATTCTCCTCTAATTTGTCATGCATGATCAAAGTCCTCCCCTCTAACATTTAAAGGCTCAATCCACAGTTTAACTCTAGTGCTACTGACTGTGCTACACCCCAGCATGCTATGTGGATCTACGTTTTTAACCAAGACATCAGACAAGTGGTCTGGACTCCTAAATACGCTGGTGTTAAACTGGTCTAAGTGGCCTGGACTCCTAAATACGCTGGTGTTAAACTGGTCTAAGTGGTCTGGACTCCTAAATACGCTGGTGTTAAACTGGTCTAAGTGGTCTGGACTCCTAAATACGCTGCTGTTAAACTGGTCTAAGTGGCCTGGACTCCTAAATACGCTGGTGTTAAACTGGTCTAAGTGGTCTGGACTCCTAAATACGCTGCTGTTAAACTGGTCTAAGTGGTCTGGACTCCTAAATGCGCTGCTGTTAAACTGGTCTAAGTGGTCTGGACTCCTAAATGCGCTGCTGTTAAACTGGTCTAAGTGGTCTGGACTCCTAAATACGCTGGTGTTAAACTGGTCTAAGTGGTCTGGACTCCTAAATACGCTGCTGTTAAACTGGTCTAAGTGGTCTGGACTCCTAAATGCGCTGCTGTTAAACTGGTCTAAGTGGTCTGGACTCCTAAATGCGCTGCTGTTAAACTGGTCTAAGTGGTCTGGACTCCTAAATACGCTGCTGTTAAACTGGTCTAAGTGGTCTGGACTCCTAAATACGCCGCTGTTAAACTGGTCTTAGTGGTCTGGACTCCTAAATACGCCGCTGTTAAACTGGTCTAAGTGGTCTGGACTCCTAAATACGCCGCTGTTAAACTGGTCTAAGTGGTCTGGACTCCTAAATACGCCGCTGTTAAACTGGTCTAAGTGGTCTGGACTCCTAAATACGCTGCTGTTAAACTGGTCTAAGTGGTCTGGACTCCTAAATACGCTGGTGTTAAACTGGTCTAAGTGGCCTGGACTCCTAAATACGCTGCTGTTAAACTGGTCTAAGTGGTCTGGACTCCTAAATGCGCTGCTGTTAAACTGGTCTAAGTGGTCTGGACTCCTAAATGCGCTGCTGTTAAACTGGTCTAAGTGGTCTGGACTCCTAAATACGCTGCTGTTAAACTGGTCTAAGTGGTCTGGACTCCTAAATACGCTGCTGTTAAACTGGTCTAAGTGGTCTGGACTCCTAAATACGCTGCTGTTAAACTGGTCTAAGTGGTCTGGACTCCTAAATACGCTGCTGTTAAACTGGTCTAAGTGGTCTGGACTCCTAAATACGCTGGTGTTAAACTGGTCTAAGTGGTCTGGACTCCTAAATACGCTGGTGTTAAACTGGTCTAAGTGGTCTGGACTCCTAAATACGCTGCTGTTAAACTGGTCTAAGTGGTCTGGACTCCTAAATACGCCGCTGTTAAACTGGTCTAAGTGGTCTGGACTCCTAAATACGCCGCTGTTAAACTGGTCTAAGTGGTCTGGACTCCTAAATACGCTGGTGTTAAACTGGTCTAAGTGGCCTGGACTCCTAAATACGCTGCTGTTAAACTGGTCTAAGTGGTCTGGACTCCTAAATGCGCTGCTGTTAAACTGGTCTAAGTGGTCTGGACTCCTAAATGCGCTGCTGTTAAACTGGTCTAAGTGGTCTGGACTCCTAAATACGCTGCTGTTAAACTGGTCTAAGTGGTCTGGACTCCTAAATACGCTGCTGTTAAACTGGTCTAAGTGGTCTGGACTCCTAAATACGCTGCTGTTAAACTGGTCTAAGTGGTCTGGACTCCTAAATACGCTGCTGTTAAACTGGTCTAAGTGGTCTGGACTCCTAAATACGCTGGTGTTAAACTGGTCTAAGTGGTCTGGACTCCTAAATACGCTGGTGTTAAACTGGTCTAAGTGGTCTGGACTCCTAAATACGCTGCTGTTAAACTGGTCTAAGTGGTCTGGACTCCTAAATACGCCGCTGTTAAACTGGTCTAAGTGGTCTGGACTCCTAAATACGCCGGTGTTAAACTGGTCTAAGTGGTCTGGACTCCTAAATACGCTGCTGTTAAACTGGTCTAAGTGGTCTGGACTAAAGAGACACCACCAGAGTAGCTGATCGGTGCTGGTCCAGTATTTATAAGATCACACCTTAGTCTCAGAGGAAATCCCGAGCTCTCACATCGGCTCTGACCCGTGTCTGACTCCCAAAGCCAATAAACAGCTATCACATGCTGATCAGGGAGAAGTGGAGCTGTTACTGTTGGCTCCCTGTTCTCAGCTTTGATGTGAATCACTGGAGGACCTTGGCTGATAGACTAAATATATACAGACATCTGTCTTTCACTTCATCGGCGTTTTATGTTCTTCGAAAACATGTTATTTTTTTCTCTTGGCCGTAGAGAATCACAGCGGCTAATGAAAATCTGCTGTCGCTCCGTGACTGATAGCAAGAAAAGCCAATTGTAAGCCTGCTAGACTCATGAAATTGCTTTCAGGTTAACCAATAGTGGCATTTCTTCTCTCTTCATTCCTTTAAATGTTTCAATACTTTTTATCCATGACTTGTTTTGAATGAAATAGTGCCAGACAGACCGGCCGTGGATCCAGAACCATGTGTGCAACAGTGCAAATAATTCCACTTTTCATCAGAAGACGGAGAATAAAGAGGCAGAAGGAGAAAAGCAAAGTATGTGCCAGAAGAATTAGTGAGGAATATATCATGGAAAATGACTTCTTTACAAAGCAGGGGTCATGTACCTTAGCTGGATTTAAGAGGCTCCTCTGAGTTATCATGCTATCGCTCCACACTGTCACTGCCTTGTTATTGGGAAGATCACTGACGCTCGGATTAGGTTTCACTCCTTCTGGAACCTTCCTCAGTATGCCCACTCATAACCGGGGAGTTTTAGGACTTCATAAGTTTCCCAGAGAAAAGCCACAAGACTGATTTAGCTGTAATCGTATCCAACGTCTTTATAGAAGCCAGATCTGGAGCATCAGAGAGTCTGAAATAATGACAGAGTCAGCTAACCCTAACGCTAGCCCTTATCTAAGCTAAGCTAAGCTAAGCTTATCTAAGCTTATCTAAGCTTATCTAAGCTAAGCTAAGCTTATCTAAGCTAATCTATTTATAGAAGCCAGAGTTGGAGCTTCAGAGCAGCAGAGAGTCTGAAATAATGACAGAGTCAGCTAACCCTAACCCTAGCCCTTATCTAAGCTAAGCTAAGCTAAGCTAAGCTTATCTTAGCTTAGCTAAGCTTAGATAAGCTAACCCTAGCCCTTATCTAAGCTAAGCTAAGCTAAGCTAAGCTTATCTAAGCTAATCTATTTATAGATGCCAGATCTGGAGCTTCAGAGCAGCAGAGAGTCTGAAATAATGACAGAGTCAGCTAACCCTAACGCTAGCCCTTATCTAAGCTAAGCTAAGCTAAGCTAATCTATTTATAGAAGCCAGATCTGGAGCTTCAGAGCAGCAGAGAGTCTGAAATAATGACAGAGTCAGCTAACCCTAACCCTAGCCCTTATCTAAGCTAAGCTAAGCTAAGCTTATCTAAGCTAATCTATTTATAGATGCCAGATCTGGAGCTTCAGAGCAGCAGAGAGTCTGAAATAAAGACAGATCCAGATATGAGGGCAGATGAACCAGAACTTAGAGAGCAGGAGCTCTGAACAACTGTTACAGGGCAGGAAGGGAGCTGACTTTCAAAATAAAAGACAAAAAAAAATGTCATTGCTAAAGGAGGATTTCATTTATTAAGAGGAAACACCATCCAGACCTGCCTGGCCCTGTTGGGCATTAACCCCTGAACCCAAGCTAAGCTAAGCTAAGCTAACATGAGCTAAGCTAAGGTAAGATAAGCTAACCTAACCTAGCCTAAGCTAAAGCTAAGCTAAGCTAAGCTAAGCTAAGTTAAGATAAGCTAACCTAACCTAGCCTCAGCTAAAGCTAAAGCTAAGCTAAGGAAAGATAAGCTAACCTAACCTAGCCTTAGCTAAAGCTAAAGGTAAGCTAAGCTAAGCTAACATGAGCTAAGCTAAGGTAAGATAAGCTACCTAACCTAGCCTCAGCTAAAGCTAAAGCTAAGGTAAGATAAGCTAACCTAAAATAACCTAACCTAACATAGCCTAAGCTAAAGCTAAAGCTGAGCTAAGCTAATGTAAGCTAATCTAAGCTACCCTAAGGTTAGCTAAACTGACCTAACACAAACTAATCTAAGCTAAGCTAACCTAAGAAAAGCTAAACTAACCTAAGCTAACCTAAATTAACATAACATAACATTACATAACAGACTACGCTAACCTAAGCTAACCACAGCTAAACTAACATAACATAACAGACTAAGCTAACATCAGCTAAGCTAAGCCAACCTTAGCTAACCTTAGCTAACGTAACATAACATAACATAACAGGCTAAGCTAACCTAAAATAACCTAACAGGCTAGGCTAATTTAAGCTTACCTAAGCTGAGCCAAGCTAACAGGCTAAGCTAATCTAAGCTAACCTAAACTAACAGGCTAAGCTAACCTAAACTAACCTAAGCTAACAGGCTAAGCTAACCTAAGCTAACCAAAGCTAATGTAAGCTAACCTAAGCTAGCCTAAGCTAACCTAAAAACTGGTTGTTGTCATCAAGGGTTCTTCTGGGACCTCCTGGATAGGTCGTTTAGTTCTCTTGGAGTCATGTTGGTAGGTCGGCTACTCCCAGGAAGGTTCACTACTGTTCACAGTTTTCCCCAGTTGTGGGTAATGGCTCTTCAGAAATAGTTTTGTAACCGTTTCCAGACCCACAGACTAAAGAATTTCAAGAACAGATAAGAAACAGATTCATTGGCATCCATCAGGCTTGAAAGGAAGAATTGTCTAAGGCTTTGGCACAGTGAGAGCCATTACCCACAAGTGGGGAAAACTGTGAACAGTGGTGAATCTTCCCAGGAGCGGCCGGCCTAACAACATGACTCGCTCCTCGCCAGTTCCACCCACTTTCCAAAAGTAGCCAACAGAGGACAGTCAGCATAAGGTGAATATTAGGGTTTATACAGCCAACAACGCTGAGAGCTATTATCCACAAATGGGGAAAACTGCAGGAGGACGGTGTGATAAAGAAAAGGAGATATGAAGCAGATGAGAGAGCTAACTGTGCTTGTGTGTGTGTGTGTGTGTGTGTGTGTGTGTGTGTGTGTGTGTGTAGTGTCTGGGAGCATCTGTCAAAGTCAGTTAAATTTATGCTGCTAAATTCTTCTAGGCATCTGCTGAAAGCTGAAGGGTGTGTGGGCAGCATGCTTGTTTACTGCTGCTGAGAGATAATTTCATATTCTCTGTGGCAGCAGTCACCTGATAGTCAGTCACAGCGCCGATGAAATATCGGGGCCACCGCGGCAGACGCTAACGACATATCAGTCTGCTGCAGCAGGGCTACTCGGATACCTCGCGGCTGGATGGGTCAATTTAGATCACGCTCAGAGTTTAAATTAATCAGGGAGCTGGGGGACACTCTTTCAATTAAGGGAACCTGGATTACACTGTGCTTGTCTTTGTGGGCTGTTATGTACCTTTACTGTGTCAAGCACATTAATATCACATCTATTTTTACCCTGAGATCACTCCTCCTCTTAGACAAAGACACCACATGCATGGATAATTTATGGATGAATCTGTTTAAATAGATGCATCGTAATAATAACAGTGTCCTCAGCTCTAATGCATACATGCTGCTGTAGACGCTGATCCTAAATGCAGATGTCAGAGCAGGCTCTGCTTATCTAAGCTGACACGTAACATGGCAGATCTATCAGAGAGCTATACGGCACATGGCTGCAAATACAAATTAAAGCAGTATACATGTGGGGGCTGATGTTTCCTTCAAGGTTCTGCAGAGAGGGTATGGTTCTGGATTTAGTCAATGAGAAGACAATCAAATCCTGCAGGAGCCCGTGGGCACAGACTGATGCTGACTGAACAGAATGTTCTCCAACAACCGTTCTCCTTCTTTCTTTATTGTCTTTGAAAATAAAAGCACGAGGTAAGGCGGTTTATTTGGAATCATTTTAGTTAAAAGTATCACAGAGAGAGTGGCCAAAACATCTGAAAAGCCATCCTGTTAACCAGGAACCGTTGGTTTTGGTGAGTCATTTTGTACATGCACTCCTTCATACTTCTCTACGTTAACCAGGAACCGTTGGCTTTGGTGAGTCATTTTGTACATGCACTCCTTCATACTTCTCTACGTTAACCAGGATCCGTTGGCTTTGGTGAGTCATTTTGTACATGCACTCCTTCATACTTCTCTACGTTAACCAGGATCCGTTGGCTTTGGTGAGTCATTTTGTACATGCACTCCTTCATACTTCTCTACGTTAACCAGGATCCGTTGGCTTTGGTGAGTCATTTTGTACATGCACTCCTTCATACTTCTCTACGTTAACCAGGATCCGTTGGCTTTGGTGAGTCATTTTGTACATGCACTCCTTCATACTTCTCTACGTTAACCAGGATCCGTTGGCTTTGGTGAGTCATTTTGTACATGCACTCCTTCATACTTCTGCTGGGAGGCAGGATGTGGGGGTCAGCCATTAGGAATAAGGAAAGTTAGAATTTTGCATCTCTAAATGGACCTGAACGCTGCGGTTATCAACAGAGAAGTGTTTGTCTTTGACACCACTCGCTTTAAACCAGGTGTGTCCAAACTGTGGCCCGGGGGCCAAATATGGCCTACGGCACATTTTTGATTCTCCTGCTTTAAATTCTAAAAATCCGATGACACATGGCCACCAGGAGACGATGAAGCTCGAGTGTATTGTTTTTCCTAGTTTCAGCACTAGGTGGTGCTACTGTGCTAATTCTGTAAACAAACATTTTGACAAGAAGATTTATGGTGGTTTCTGAAGCCCTGATTGCTCAGGTGGCAGGTAGCTGTACCAGTGGTGTTCGAGGGGTGGAGCCAGTGGTTGCCGAGGTAACCAGGGCCCCTGGAATCTGATTGGCTTCCCCAAAATCCTTAAAATGATAGGATACTAGTCTTTCTAACCTTTCAAACTGGCAGATAACTATTTTGTCTCTGTTGATCTTTAGATGGCTCTGATTGGTTGCTGTTGCAAAGACAATAATAGACGAGGAAATTAAAGCATTGTGATTGGCTGGCAGGCTAGGAGAAAGTTGTTGTCTTTTACTTCTTGGCAACATTGCTGATTTTTTCATGACAAAAACATAATAAATATTCACATTATCATGAATTTAGGGATGTGGATTTGGTACCAAAGCTCTGTGCCTGGATCTAGAATGTTCTGGGAGGGATTTAAATGGCAGCAGCCGTCTGCTGATTGGTTAAAAGGTTAACTTCCATCATAGTTTACTCCGTAGCGATCTGTCTGATGGTTTCTGAGATTTTGTAAACAATGCATGCACTATTTCTTGGTATTGTCATCAATCCAGCGGGGTTTGGAGGGTTAAACTCTAAAAGTAGGACGTAATAAAAAGTTGTTGATTTTTTAAAAGACGAATAAAACATTTCTGACTCCAGGAGACGATATGAGGCAAAGGAGACGTTTTCTTTACATTAAACATTGATATAACCCAAATCAGGATGCTGCCAGGTGGTTTATTAAGGCCATATCTATGATGTTTAAATATTCTCCTTTATCAGCTGGACTCCAGCAGGTCCCACAGATTAAAAGTCCAGGTTTCTGCAGGTCCAGGTGTCTGCAGGTCCAGGTGTCTGCAGGTCCAGGTTTCTACAGGTCCAGGTTTCTGCAGGTCCAGGTGTCTGCAGGTCCAGGTTTCTACAGGTCCAGGTTTCTGCAGGTCCAGGTTTCTGCAGGTCCAGGTGTCTGCAGGTCCAGGTGTCTGCAGGTCCAGGTTTCTGCAGGTCCAGGTTCCTGCAGGTCCAGGTGTCAGTGTGTCCTGCCTCCTCCGTTCATGACTCCTGCCCGGCTGAATCTGGACTGTAACACATGTTCCTGATCACCAATCAGAGCTCATCCACGTCCTCCTGATGAAGTTGCAAACAAAGTGTCTGGCTCAGGATTTGAATGACGCTGGAGCTGGGCGAGGCCGCTCTGTGGGTTTGGTTTGGCCGGGCTCGGTAACAGACGCTAAAGGAGACGTCACTCAGCACCAGTGTGGTTGTTACTGTGTTACACAACGTGATGAGAAGTGAGGGAGAGGAATCGGAGCGAGAGCAGGGAAATGAGAGGTAAACAGAGCTGATGAAGATGGGGAAATGAGAGCTGGTTAGCGGCAGTAGACGTGAACCCTGGCTGAACTCCTGCAGCCCTGGCGGCCTGTTCGGGACGAGACGTTGGGGTTTGACTCCCGGAGTCTGACGTGGGCCCAACAGTGATGTCTTCTTCTGCTGAGCTCCACTGACACACATTCAGCTCTGTGCTCGTCTACTCCTGTCTGGAGGAGCGCAACTTCTGCATGCATCAGATCTGCATGAGGCTAATAAACACCAGAGGAGGACTTGGGCTGACGTATACGTTTCAGATTACAGACACAATTCCAGAAAAGCTGGGGCGCTGCTGGTTTGACAATCATTGCGTCCTCTTTGTATCTGTGCCCCAACTTTTTTGGGACTGAGCTTGTACTTTGTTATTTTTTCAGGCCCTGTCCCTTCGGGGCTGTGTGTGATATAGACATTCCACTTGTCAGAGATCTTTTGGGCTGAAAGAAAGCCTTGACCCTGGAGTGTCTTCAAATTAAGTTGAAGGAAGGCTTTTGCATGTGTGTGCAATTTCATCTGTCATCCTCGGCATGACTGTAAGACATGTGGACAAGCCTTCAGCCAGTGATTGGTCCGTCTGTGACTGAGAGCAGCTCAGACAGATACTATTGCAGCTTTGTGTCATTTGCAATTTTCAGAGATAAAATTCAAGCAGAAAATGTTGAGGAAGTTAAATGAGCTTAATGGTTGAAGGGTAGAGAGGGCGTTTATCACAGATCTGACAGAGGCGCAGGAATGTTTCTGATTTATTCACGCTACAACGATACGGAACGGTCCTGGTCTTGTGCCAACGTGTCACCTTCCTGCAGCTGTGCTCCCTCCGCCTCAGACGGGAGCGCCACGATTAAAGCTGAACAAATAAAAGGCTATCACAGAGCACAGCCAGGTGAAATTGGCCCACTTCAGGCATATCAGTCAGAGCAGATGTGTGTTTAGATAACACGTAGGCCGCGGTGGGCGGAGCCTCTGTCCAGGGTGTTAGACCTGCAGGGTTTAACAGGGACGCCGTACTGGACGCCTTTTCTGTGCCATATCTGTTAAAGTTTCAGCTCAAACTCATTTAGACAAAATCAGCCTGATTAATACTGAAGTCTGATTTTATTTATTCGGGGTAAATCCATCCAAACCTTCCTGGACCAATGAGGAGAGTCACCCCCCCCAACCCTGATACCCGGGGGCTCCATCCTTGGTGTTTCTGAGAACTGTCAGTGAGTCTTTACATCTCTGTGGAGGAATGTTGTCCCACTCTTCTGTGCAGAATAGTTTGAATTCAGCCTCATTGGAGGGTTTTCCAGCATGCACTCCCAACATCCCCAGCTTCACCAACATTCCTTCAAAGATGATGTCGCCAAAGCCGACAGAACATTCCGTCCTCTCTGAGGGTCTTCAGAGTTGGTTCTGGGTTCTTCTGGGACCTCCTGGATGAGTCGTCCATGCTCTCTTGGAGCCATTTTGGTTGGGAAGGTTCTCCACTCTTCACAGTTTTCCCCTGTTGTGGGTAATGGCTCTTAGAAATGTCTTTGACTGATAGATGTCGGTGACTTTGTTCCTCAGATACATTTATTTTGATGATCTGAAACATTTAAGTGACAAATATGCAAGAAAGGGGAGTGGCTTAGATCAGTGATATTTGTCTTCATTTAAAACTTTATTCCTTTTTTGACACTTTTTTCCTGCTTTTTGCAATTTTTGGACCATTTTTGTGGCTTTCTTTTCTCACTTCTTACCCATTTCAGCTGCCTTTTCAGTTAGATTCCACTTCATTCCCATTTTCACACCTTTTTGCCGATTGTTGCACATTTTAGTCACTTTTCATGTTTTTGCAGCTTTTGGACCATTCTGCACTTTTTTGCCACTTGTTGCCATTTAAGCTTCCTTTTGAAATTAAATGCAGTTTTTTTGGTCCATTTTCACACCTTTTTTCAGATTTTTGCAACTTTTTGACAGTGTTTTGCCAGCTTTAACTTATTTTTTGGTCCCCTCCCACCCATTTTTGCCACATTCTGCCCTGTATTGCCGAGTTTCTCTCAGTGTTTGCCGCTTTTTGACCACTTTTGCGACCTTTAACTTATTTAAATTGTCGCCTTTCACCTCTTAGATTGTGGCTCTTGCAAATGTATTTTTCAACAGTTTGGCTCTTTGGCTGAGCAGGGCTGAGTAACACTGGTTTAGATTCTTCACAGCTCTGTTGACTAGCTAGTCAGATAGCATGCTAGCACAGTGTGGGCTAACAAAGAGACTGGACTTGATCAGACCTGTCTTAAAGTGAAGTAGCATCAGTGAAACCCTCCTCTCTGCTCTCATGCCTGCTTCCTACTGTGGTTTAGGACCTCACTGATGATTGTGAACGCAGCCTGAGCCTCTGTGAAGCAGGCGTCCTACTCGTACATGCAGTCCTTCCACTCCCAGCTCAAAGCGGCTGCCTGTGGTTGTTTTTCTCCCCTCCCAGGCCACAAAGCCTGTCTGCCATCCAGCAAAGATAGTAAGTAGAAACAGTTAGCAGCATCTTCAAGCGTTTCGCCGCGCTGCCACAACTGCACATTCCAAACGGAGTCTCTGCAGCGTAAGAATGCGCGTCCAAAAAAGAGGAGGCAAATTAGCATAAGTGCCATGTTCGATCCATCAGAGGGGTCTCAGATGGCTGCTGGTCCTCGTCCCGGCCCTCTCCTGGCCCTGTTTGTGGAGGGGGACGTGAACTTGGGGAAGTCTGCCTGTTTAAGTTGAGATTTGCTCTCACAGTAATTTGGAGCAGACGTTTTGGAATCAGTGAAAGGGCTTGGTTGTAATTCCCTTTCATGCTCATCTTCTATCTCTGAAGTCACCACGGGGCTAAACAGCAGCATACGGGTGCCAGATGGATTAGAGCGATGCACTCCCTCTCCTCTTCAGCTTGTTTTGTGGAGGATCTAGAAGGCAGATGACAGAAGACCAAATCACACTGGCTCTTTCTCACTGTCACTCTCCTCTTTCCTCACAGTAACTTAGTCTGACATGCCTGCTCTCTCTGCTTCTCCTCTTTTCCTGCTGAACTGATTTCCTGTTGGAAAAGGATGACAAAAGACTGTTGGGCATTATCATTCTAGTGAGCACGGCCACTTCCTCACATTTTTAACATTTATTCATGAAAACAGGAAAAGTCATGCTTTTAAATTGTCAAGAATCTGCTTTCCCCCCTAGAATCAGGGAAGTCTTCCTTTATTTCAGAGTTTCCTCTGGGTGTGAAGAAAGAATTAGAGAGGTGATAAATACAGAGAAACTACCTAAAACCAGGAACGCTAAAGCTGGATCAGGGAGAGAAGACGCAGAAACACCAAAGCTCATTTAACATGGACTGAGGAAACATGGAAGACTGTTCTGTGGTCAGAGGAAACATAGAAAACTGTTCTGTGGTCAGAGGAAACATGGAAAACTGTTCTGTGGTCAGAGGAAAACTGTTCTGTGGTCAGAGGAAACATGGAAAACTGTTCTGTGGTCAGAGGAAAACTGTTCTGTGGTCAGAGGAAACATAGAAGACTGTTCTGTGGTCAGAGGAAACATGGAAAACTGTTCTGTGGTCAGAGGAAACATAGAAAACTGTTCTGTGGTCAGAGGAAAACTGTTCTGTGGTCAGAGGAAAAATAGAAAACTGTTCTGTGGTCAGAGGAAAAATAGAAAACTGTTCTGTGGTCAGAGGAAAAATAGAAAACTGTTCTGTGGTCAGAGGAAACATGGAAAACTGTTCTGTGGTCAGAGGAAAAATAGAAAACTGTTCTGTGGTCAGAGGAAAACTGTTCTGTGGTCAGAGGAAACATGGAAAACTGTTCTGTGGTCAGAGGAAACATAGAAAACTGTTCTGTGGTCAGAGGAAACATAGAAAACTGTTCTGTGGTCAGAGGAAAACTGTTCTGTGGTCAGAGGAAACATGGAAAACTGTTCTGTGGTCAGAGGAAACATAGAAGACTGTTCTGTGGTCAGAGGAAACATAGAAAACTGTTCTGTGGTCAGAGGAAACATAGAAAACTGTTCTGTGGTCAGAGGAAAACTGTTCTGTGGTCAGAGGAAACATGGAAAACTGTTCTGTGGTCAGAGGAAACATGGAAAACTGTTCTGTGGTCAGAGGAAACATGGAAAACTGTTCTGTGGTCAGAGGAAACATGGAAAACTGTTCTGTGGTCAGAGGAAACATGGAGAACTGTTCTGTGGTCAGAGGAAACATGGAAAACTGTTCTGTGGTCAGAGGAAACATAGAAAACTGTTCTGTGGTCAGAGGAAACATGGAAAACTGTTCTGTGGTCAGAGGAAACATGGAAAACTGTTCTGTGGTCAGAGGAAACATGGAAAACTGTTCTGTGGTCAGAGGAAACATGGAAAACTGTTCTGTGGTCAGAGGAAACATGGAAAACTGTTCTGTGGTCAGAGGAAACATGGAAAACTGTTCTGTGGTCAGAGGAAACATGGAGAACTGTTCTGTGGTCAGAGGAAACATGGAAAACTGTTCTGTGGTCAGAGGAAACATAGAAAACTGTTCTGTGGTCAGAGGAAACATGGAAAACTGTTCTGTGGTCAGAGGAAACATGGAAAACTGTTCTGTGGTCAGAGGAAACATGGAAAACTGTTCTGTGGTCAGAGGAAACATGGAGAACTGTTCTGTGGTCAGAGGAAATATAGAAAACTGTTCTGTGGTCAGAGGAAACATGGAAAACTGTTCTGTGGTCAGAGGAAACATGGAAAACTGTTCTGTGGTCAGAGGAAACATGGAAAACTGTTCTGTGGTCAGAGGAAACATAGAAAACTGTTCTGTGTTCAGAGGAAAACTGTTCTGTGGTCAGAGGAAACATGGAAAACTGTTCTGTGGTCAGAGGAAACATGGAAAACTGTTCTGTGGTCAGAGGAAAAATAGAAAACTGTTCTGTGGTCAGAGGAAACATGGACAACTGTTCTGTGGTCAGAGGAAACATGGAAAACTGTTCTGTGGTCAGAGGAAACATGGAAAACTGTTCTGTGGTCAGAGGAAACATGGAAAACTGTTCTGTGGTCAGAGGAAACATAGAAAACTGTTCTGTGGTCAGAGGAAACATGGAAAACTGTTCTGTGGTCAGAGGAAACATAGAAAACTGTTCTGTGGTCAGAGGAAACATGGAAAACTGTTCTGTGGTCAGAGGAAACATGGAAAACTGTTCTGTGGTCAGAGGAAACATAGAAAACTGTTCTGTGTTCAGAGGAAAACTGTTCTGTGGTCAGAGGAAACATGGAAAACTGTTCTGTGGTCAGAGGAAACATGGAGAACTGTTCTGTGGTCAGAGGAAACATGGAAAACTGTTCTGTGTTCAGAGGAAAACTGTTCTGTGGTCAGAGGAAACATAGAAAACTGTTCTGTGGTCAGAGGAAACATGGAGAACTGTTCTGTGGTCAGAGGAAACATAGAAAACTGTTCTGTGTTCAGAGGAAAACTGTTCTGTGGTCAGAGGAAACATGGAAAACTGTTCTGTGGTCAGAGGAAACATGGAAAACTGTTCTGTGGTCAGAGGAAACATGGAAAACTGTTCTGTGGTCAGAGGAAACATAGAAAACTGTTCTGTGTTCAGAGGAAAACTGTTCTGTGGTCAGAGGAAACATGGAAAACTGTTCTGTGGTCAGAGGAAACATAGAAAACTGTTCTGTGTTCAGAGGAAAACTGTTCTGTGGTCAGAGGAACTACAGCTGTCTCATTCATCTCCTGTAAATGTTTTTTAGACTGAAGTTACTAGTCCTCATAGCAGCACCATTTCCTTGATGACCTGTGTTAGTTCAGAGTTTTCCCAGCATGCTCTCTGGCTGACAGCGGGGGCTAACATGTGAAGTGCTATGGTGGAAAACGGAGCGTCCTGGGTCAGAGTCCTCTTCCTGGGATCTGGCGGTCCGGTAGGAGGATCCTCATAAATATCTCTCACCAGCTCATCAGCTGCTCTCTAGAAGTTTCCGTCCTCCCGCTGAGCTGTGGGCTGGAGGAGCGCTGATGGATGCAGTGTGGCACGGTCCCTCAGCTGATACCAGCGCAGAGTTAGTGAGTGTCTGAGTGTTCCAGTCAGGATTAGCCCAGTCCTGGCCTCACAGAGAGTTCCAGAGGTTTCTACAGGACTACCAGGAGTCCCTGAGTCTACCAGACCACCTGAGCAGGTCTGATGTCAGTCTAACTAGAGCCAGGCTGCTGTTTTTAATGCTGACGCCCCGATGCTCCACGCTGACATCCCTGCTCCAGTCCAGGATTCAGGCCTTAGAGTGACAAACCTCAGCGTGACAACCACTGTATGCCTGAGCCAGGATGAGTTAGCTGCAGGATGTCTGCCTTGTTGGTTGTCATTCTGCTTGTAAAAGAATTATCCGCTGTTGTCCGTACCTGCTCACGTCAGAGGAGGAACAGCTGCTGCTGCAGCAGTCACACACACATTTACAGGATGAGCTGCAGCAGTCACACACACATTTACAGGATGAGCTGCAGCAGTCACACACACATTTACAGGATGAGCTTTCTCTACAGCTTTGTGTTGAAATGAGCCAGGATCACAGCAGGTTTAGTTTAGATAAACCTGAGTTCTTCTATATTTCAGAGTAAACCTGCTAAAGCGTGCTGCTGCTGCTGCTGCTGCTTCATGTGTGGGGATAAAAACTGAACGATGAAGCTGCAGTAGGCAGTGTTATGGTTTCCCTCGTCCACCTCACACCTCCCAGCAGCTCAGCATCTCCAGGTGGTTTGACTTTGCAGCCACTTTTCCACTTGAGGACTTAATGCAGACACAGAGTCCCAGCTGGAACCCATTAGGACCGGGCCCAGCCAACGAGGCTGCAAACATAACACCAGCTCAATCAGCTGGTCCACCAGGCCTCGGACAAACAGGACTGGAAACCAGTGAGAGCGTCTGAGCAACAGAACGTCCTGGAGTAGATTAAGGACACCTTTAGTTTAGAATCATGCTGGTTGTTAACCATTTATTCTCTTTTTTTCTCTTTTAAACTTCTTTTCCAACAGATTTGAATGCACTGCATCATAAAAATGAACAATTTCTGCAAATTCACTAATAAGCAAATGAAAATAATCATCTGAGCCACCTTCAACACTTGGGCAGATTAGACCAACCAGAGAACTGGTGTTAGAAAAACAGGTGAAATGCCCTTTAATGCTAAGGTAGCACTGCCTGTAGCCGTTAGCCCCATAGTTAGCATTTATTAGCCTCATCATGACGTTACAAAGCGTGCAGCTCAACATAAACACTAGGCACTAGATCCTGGACTAGTGGTTAGCATCCTGGCTAACAGTTAGCTCAGTAAGAGCTGAGAAGCATGGCGGGCTGTTACTGGGTTATAATTATTAATTCAGTTTAACGAAGCTAACCAATTTTCTACCCATTCTGCCTCTACTTCTGACAACTTCAAACATTTTGATGCTTTTTTTTTTTGTTTGTTTTTTTTGGGATTTTTGTTTCTAAAATTGACACTTTGAAACTTTTCCATTTTGCCTTTGTTTGACAGCTTTTTTTTGGCCAAATTTTGTCCTTTTTCTATCCTTTTAACCCCTTTTGACCCCCTTTTTAAGACATTTAACCCTTTTAGGCCATTTGTAAGCATTTTTTGCAAATATTTTGACACTTTCAAAAAGGTTTTGCCAAATTCAACCCATAGTTTGGACCCTTTTTTTTCTAACCAATTTCCACCCATTTCTGACTTTGACTGCTTTTTGCCCAGTTTTGCTGTTGTTTGGCCATTTTTTTACCTTCACTTTCAACCCTTTTTACCACCTTTTAGCAACTTTAACCCTTTTCTGCCACTTGTGATTTCATTTGCCACCTTTCTGACACTTCAACCATTTCTGCCACCTTTTTACCACTTTGTGCCCACTTTTGCCTTCATTTGATCACTTTTTTGCCCAGTTTTGCCCTTTTTTTAAATCACTTTTAACCCATTTTTACAACATTTAATCCTTCTTTTAGGCCACTAGAAACCCATCTGTGCCACTATTTTGACACTTTCAACAAGTTTTTGCCAGTTTTGACCCATTGTTTGGCCACTTTACCAATTTTCGCCCATTTCTGACTTTGTTTTGCCACTTTTTGCCCTGTTTTGCCCTTTTTTAAATCACTTTTAACCCATCTTTGCCACCTCTTGCCCATTTTTTCCATCTCCTTGATCTCCAGGTGGCTGGGCCCAGAAAGCTCTCCTCTCTATCTCCTTTTAGGCCACCTTGACTGTAACGTTGTTCAAAAAGTCGACTTTTATAAATATGATGTGCCTTGAGATTTTGGCTGAGCCGTAGGTGTTGGTTGTTTGAAAATCTCTGCTGTGGAGCGTTAGAGGTGGACGTAGAGGAAGGTAAAGGCAGACATCTTTAACTGTTGGTTAGTGTCATTAGTGGAGGTTTCCCTCCACAGTCGCTCACATAGCTACATTCTTATGACAGGGCTGTTTACCTGTAAATATCTTGACTGTTTGTTAAAAAAGGCTGAAGTCCATGTTTTTGGTGCATTTCTAAGCCGTGAAATATTCCAGCCTGGTCTGAGTTTTTGGGGGACCCCTCTTTAAAGGTCTGTAAAGGTCTGGAGGTCGCTGAAGCCTGAGTCAGGCTGAACAGGGAGACATCTGTCCAGGCCTGGAAGGATTTCACGCTTCAGGCCGTCCAGATGATTTAGGCCCTGGAGGACTCCCTGCTGTGAGAGGCTCTGAGTGGGTTAACCTGGCACAGATGGATCCCGGCTGCAGCGCTGAACACACACACGGACAAAGCCCGGCGTGTGCACGCACACATGTGAAGGCTGAGACAGATGCGAGCGTGGACCTGTGAGAGCTGAAAAACCTCTCCTATCTGACTCACACAGAGGAGATCTAGGCCTCTGGACCACAGGGACGACACTGAGACACATTTTCAACTGACAGGCAGACTGATGGATTTCATACCACACAGGCTTCACTGAGCTAGCACAAGTGGACCAGAGGGATGGGAGAGTGCTGGAGAGAACCCAGGACCAGAACTTAGATTTCTGTTTGGGTTTAATGATCGCTGACGCTCAGTTCACCTGCTCTGTTACCCAGCAGGTCACTGACTTTATCAGAGACTACTTTAATCAGCTGCATGTTTAAATCAACCGTACAGACCAGAGAGAAGGTCTACATCAGCCTCACGTCTGCCTGTAGTCATGAAGGAAAACTGTTCTGTGGTCACGTGTCTGACTGCTGCTCTGATGAGTTAGTTTTACTCCAGATGGAACGGGACGCACACTTTTCTCTGGTCAGTCCTCAGAATATTTTCCCAGAAGTCTCTGGGTTCATCAGGATGTAACCGAGTCAGTGAGGCCTGCAGGTCTTTAGATGTTCTGGGTTCTTCTGGGACCTCCTGGATGAGTCGTCCCTGTTCTCTTGGAGTCATGTTGGTTGGGAGGGTTCACCGCTGTACACAGTTTTCCTCATTTGTGGGTAATGGCTCTCACTGTGGTTGCCTTTGAAATGGCTTTGGACCTCCCCTCCACATCTAGACCGCCTCCATCACTGGTCCTGGTTTTATAGAGCTGGGGTTAAATGCTGGACCTCCCCTCCACATCTTGACCGCCTCCATCACTGGTCCTGGTTTTATAGAGCTGGGGTTAAATGCTGGACCTCCCCTCCACATCTAGACCGCCTCCATCACTGGTCCTGGTTTTGGTGTATACTGGCAGGGATCAACAACATCTGGCCAGGATCAGGAAACGCTCCTCCCTCTCTCTAACACGTCCAGTGAGACCTTCATGAGGCTCTAAACATCTGGGTTCCCAGACTCCTCTGACAGGGAGTACGCTGTTGTTGTTTTATTACAACTGCTCCTTTATTTCTAACTCCAGTCCTAAAATCCCCGCGGTCTGTCTATCCTCCCTCTCATTAGACAGCAGCTCAGATTTACCATCCTCACAGAGAGTTAGTTAACTTCAAGGATAAATTAAACCTGTTAAAAACCCAGCCTGGAATCAGTGAATGTAGAGCAGAGAGTTTAAGAATGAATAAGGACTATTTAGATGGTTATAATCACAATATTAGAACTTCTGACCTGTCAGTGAGGATTCCATCTCCTTCAGGTCAGCTCAGGTTAGGTTTAAGTTAGGTTAGGTTAGGTTAGGTTTAAGTTAGGTTAGGTTAGGTTAGGTTTAAGTTAGGTTAGGTTAGGTTAGGTTTAAGTTAGGTTAAGTTAGGTTTAAGTTAGGTAAGGTAAGTTTAGGTAAGCTTAGGTTAGGTTAGGTAAGGTTAGGTTAGGTTAGGTTAGGTTAGGTTAGGTTAGGTCAGGTTAGGTTAGGTTTAAGTTAGGTTAGGTTAGGTTAGGTTAGGTTAGATTTAAGTTAGGTTAGGTAAGGTTAGGTTAGATTAGGTTTAAGTTAGGTTAGGTTAGGTTAGGTTTAAGTTAGGTTAGGTTAGGTTAGGTTAGGTTAGGTTAGATTTAAGTTAGGTAAGGTTAGGTTAGGTTAGGTTTAGACCTAACCTGACAGTGTGTTAGGTGAATGGTTAGGTTAGGTTAGGTTTAAGTTAGGTTAGGTTAGGTTAGGTTTAAGTTAGGTTAGGTTAGGTTAGGTTTAAGTTAGGTTAGGTTAGGTTAGGTTAGGTTTAAGTTAGGTTAGGTTAGGTTAGGTTAGGTTTAAGTTAGGTTAGGTTAGGTTTAAGTTAGGTTAGATTAGGTTTAAGTTAGGTTAGATTAGGTTTTATGTTAGGTTAGGTTTAGGTAAGCTTAGGTTTGGTTTAAGTTTGGGTTTCAGTTAGGTTAAGTCGGGTTTTGTTTAGGTTTTTTTTTATTGTCAGTAAAAGTCTGATTCTCATTAAACTGTATTTCATCATCAAACGTTTGTCTTTCTGTAAACTCAGACCTAACCCTGACAGTGTGTTAGTGAATGTGTCAGAGTTAACCCAAACTCTGCTGGTTTAAACTGTGAGGAGGATCAGACCTGAGTTAGACCAGGTCTGTGTGTCTGATCAGACCTGAGTTAGACCAGGTCTGTGTGTCTGATCAGACCTGAGTTAGACCAGGTGTGTGTGTCTGATCAGACCTGAGTTAGACCAGGTGTGTGTGTCTGATCAGACCTGGGTTAGACCAGGTGTGTGTGTCTGATCAGACCTGGGTTAGACCAGGTGTGTGTGTCTGATCAGACCTGGGTTAGACCAGGTGTGTGTGTCTGATCAGACCTGGGTTAGACCAGGTGTGTGTGTCTGATCAGACCTGGGTTAGACCAGGTGTGTGTGTCTGATCAGACCTGAGTTAGACCAGGTGTGTGTGTCTGATCAGACCTGAGTTAGACCAGGTGTGTGTGTGTCTGATCAGACCTGGGTTATTATATAAAGGTAGCCCCGGCACAGTTATCCTGGTTTAGGACATTTTTAGTATCTTAAAGTCCTATCCATGTTTCCAGAACGGTCCAACCTACTCCAGGCCGAGCTCCTGCAGCTCTCAGAGCTCCACCAGAGAAATCGCTGAAACGACTCCACCACTTAATCCATCTCTGTAATCCGTTTGGAGTCAGACGGGCCTGTTTGTGGAAGCGGGCGGCTGTGCTGGTTTCCTCAGGGAGCTCCTGCTTCAGCATCAGCTCATCAGGGGCCGCTCTCTCCTCACATTAGCGGTTAATTATTAGCAGCCCGCCGCCGTAATGAGCCCCGCATCGACCTGTGGCTATATGTGCAGCTCTAATATTACTTAATGGAAAAACAATCAGCCAGCTCCTCCATCCAGCAGTTTAAAGAGTTTGCATAGATAATAGCCATCGATCTGAGAGGAGAGAGGAGGATTCAGTCTGGACGTTCATCACAGACCCCTTCACCATCAGAGAAGGACCAGGCCGGAGAGCAAACACTTCAGTAACATCCAGAAAATATTAAACATGTACAATCAAAAATTATAGAATGCTTCATTATGATTCATCAGGATCCATGGCTACCATTACACCATGAAGACAAAAGAACGCTCAGAGAGGATGGCTACGAAACTTTGCTAAGGCTCTGAACATCCATGAATCCATCTTCAAGACATTTACAACACAGATTCTTATTTAACTCACATTACTCCGTATAAATCTGTTTTCACTTTGACTTTAAAGACCTTAAAGACAGGTCAGTGGTTAAAAAAGCTGAATTACAACAATAATAACCCCAAAGACTGATCTACAAAATCAGAGAAACAGTTAAATTATAACAGCAACGACTGATCTATAAAATCAGAGAACAGTTAAATTATAACAGCAACGACTGATCTATAAAATCAGAGAACAGTTAAATTATAACAGCAACGACTGATCTATAAAATCAGAGAACAGTTAAATTATAACAGCAACGACTGATCTATAAAATCAGAGAACAGTTAAATTATAACAGCAACGACTGATCTATAAAATCAGAGAACAGTCAGACATCTGAGTGGTTGAATTATTCTTTAGGTGCTATAAGAGGATGAATCAGACCTCACCTCTTTTACTGATATTTTCTGAGCGTAGAGCTGGTTTTAAACACTGATATTTACTGGTCTTCCTCTCTTAGAGCTGGTTTTAAACACTGATATTTACTGGTCTTCCTCTCTTAGAGCTGGTTTTAAACACTGATATTTACTGGTCTTCCTCTCTTAGAGCTGGTTTTAAACTGATATTTACTGGTCTTCCTCTCTTAGAGCTGGTTTTAAACACTGATATTTACTGGTCTTCCTCTCTTAGAGCTGGTTTTAAACACTGATATTTACTGGTCTTCCTCTCTTAGAGCTGGTTTTAAACACTGATATTTACTGGTCTTCCTCTCTTAGAGCTGGTTTTAAACACTGATATTTACTGGTCTTCCTCTCTTAGAGCTGGTTTTAAACACTGATATTTACTGGTCTTCCTCTCTTAGAGCTGGTTTTAAACACTGATATTTACTGGTCTTCCTCTCTTAGAGCTGGTTTTAAACTGATATTTACTGGTCTTCCTCTCTTAGAGCTGGTTTTAAACACTGATATTTACTGGTCTTCCTCTCTTAGAGCTGGTTTTAAACACTGATATTTACTGGTCTTCCTCTCTTAGAGCTGGTTTTAAACTGATATTTACTGGTCTTCCTCTCTTAGAGCTGGTTTTAAACACTGATATTTACTGGTCTTCCTCTCTTAGAGCTGGTTTTAAACACAGTAGTCTTCATGGCTGACCTCTGAACTAGCTGAATGATGTATTTTATTCTGTATTAACTGGTTTAAGGACTCGGCTGCCTGAGTTCCCTCAGTGAAACTTTAAAGAAGTCTAAATGTGGCCTTCCTCAGAGCTGTAATGAAAAACTGGAGCGTCACATCTGTTTTTCAGAAAAGAACTTTATAAAAGAGAAACTATTCGGATGTAGCTCTGATTCTCTCTGTCGTTTATAAATCAGGACAGACTCTGTGAGCCGCTCCTCATGACCCATCAGAGCTGAAGCCTTCATTAACTCTGAGACAT